>NC_050604.1:26165801-26210801 GCF_013368585.1 Megalops cyprinoides
CCTCTTTTATATTTCAATGAGCTGTAGTCAAACCATACGGACTCTGTGATCTCAAGAGATCATTACTATATTGACCTTGGATCAACCATTTACTAATTCCCTAATCCTATTCCCAACCTTATTGTGAGGAAAACTGATCCAGGATCAGTGTTTGACAAGACTCTTCCTGCTTCAGACAAAAGACTCAGACCCCAAGCTAGCCTGGCTGTCTCAATTAATTGAGATAAATATTTCAATTAAAATGTGCCATGGAAAAAAATCTGACAAAAAACCCACTAAACTTTCCTGTTACCAATTATTCAAATATGGAAAATGCTTTGAATGTAACCCTGTTTTGGAATTGTCAATTGTACATTACGCTCACCTCACCACACCAACCAACCAGTGCCGAAACCAGACAAAAGTCCTTTGATACACTCACATGTAGCCAATGGCTCTTTTCTGCACTACAAGTCCCACAGTGCACTGCAGTGGAGTGGGCAATAATTGGAGGTTAAGCAACTTGCAGGTGCCTGGATTAATGAGGTGAAAAAGGCCTGACTGACCTGTCCAGCCCTAACCCCAGCAGAGCGGGGACGACTGTGGGTTCCTGGTCATTGTAGCATGCCCAGATTACCTAGACTATAGCACTTACTTATAGACATAGCCTGTACTCAAGACAAGCACTTTGGAAAATGAGCCACTCTAGAGCCCAAATGTGGCTCAATTTTGCAAGACCAATTTTGCAGTCCCAGCTCAGGAATATATTTACAGAAAAGGATATGGATTTCCCCAATTCAAAAATAAAGCCTATAATACACTAAAATGCCCATGGCCTCTTAACTCCCATAAATCAATGCAAAACCACAGACAGCCAGGCTGAAAAAGACAGATCATCCAATCCTGACTGATAGCACCTTTACAGGGATTACTACACCCCAGCGATTGCCATTAAGTGCTGGATTAAATCTACACTCTCATCCGCCGGATAATCCACTGTATAAAAGGCTTGCTTGCTCTCTAAGATTATTCTCATAATTAGAGATTAGCTGGTTGATCAGATTTGATATAGCAATTTTAACACTAACTAGTAACTAATAATTTGCAACTAACCAGTGAGTCTAATAAGGAAGAAGAATGTTTCTACTGTTTCCAATAATACACCAGCGAGAGCAGGATTTAAGTTGCTACAATTCTGTGATCTGAACATTAAGAAATTAGCATGAAGAAATCAAACATTAACATTCTGGTCCTAATAACAGAAATGATTCTGGAGCTGCAAACTGTACCGGTATAGTCATGGTGGCCAATCATATGCTCCTATTCCAACCAATCGTTAATAACTTCATTGGTACATCGTAAGTATTGATCATATTGATGCTTCACATACACTTATCACCTGTGAGTGGGAATACGGCCTGCTTCACATGCCTGACTGGCTGGGTTCTCCAGTCCGTGGAGTTGTATTTGTGGCAGCATGTTTCTTGGTCTATTTTTAATATCATCTATCACATATAACCAGTTGGATTTAGCACCAGTAGCTCATTCCCCTGTTCATAAAGATGCCCCCTCCAACCATACAGGCACACCAGACCACCATGGTGAGGATTAGTCAGGGGTGTTCTCTATCTTTTAATCACTACAGTACATTTCACTCTGCGACTGCAGTGATGTATAAGGCTATATTCATAACAACGTGAGTATTAAATTTTGCTGCCACTTGCAATGCTGAGTTGCTTTTATTTATTTCAATGTATGTATTGATGGTCAAAGTAAGACAGGCCTCTGATACATTAAAACACCATAAGAAAAAGAATGACAACAATGACAAAAGGAAGAAGAATACAGCTTCGCTGTGTGTGTGTGTGTGTGTGTGTGTGTTATCGTATGATAAGTAAGACGCTGAGGTTCAGACTCACCGATACCCAGCACGAGCAAGGCCAGGAACACCACGATGGCTTCATTAGCCATTACTGAGAGATGAGAGAGAGTTCAAAGGTTAATAATACACGGTTTGGTGTAAACATACCTGAAACACAAATATAAATAACAATGCATAATTACAGTTGCACGTCTGTACTGAAAAAGTACTTATTATACTTATTACAAAAATTACAAAACAGCATCTGTGTGTGTGTTTGCACATGAGCTGTATTATAAATGCTACATAAAACTGGGTGAATATGTGTGTTTATCGGCAGGTGCGTTAGTATTCAGACTAAATCCTAAAGCTTGGAATTAGATTACAGCTTTTATCCCCCGGGCCAACCAAAAATCATTAACCCGTTTTCACTGGCGTTTTTCTGTTTTTCTGTTTTTTACACTCACAGTCCAAAACGTTCCAAATGGTTTTGTCCACTGTAAATTAGCTCAAAATGGTCAAAATGATGCTTTAATCTAGTAAGTATTCCAGAGGTGTGAATAACAGCTAATAATGTGATCAACGTGGTTTGTTTCTGTGAGGGAGGCTGGCAACTCCTTGTTACACTTTATAGCTAGTAATTGATAGCACAACTAATGCCAATAATATCACGATTGCTGTTCCTTAAAATTATGACCATAATATTTAAACTAACAGGGTACAAGTACTAAATCCTCAAGCCATGTGCGAGACTGAATCATTTTTTTAAATCACCTGATCCTCCTCGTAATGAACAAAGAAACAAATAAACACAGACCAGAATGCAAACTCAAAAGCCTGCTCGTGCTGCTGTGTTTCAGCAGCTACTAATCCCCTCCCCAGATGGGAACAGGTTTTTCAAACTCGATTCGTTGCCTGGTGGAAGGCCTGAACTCAGCCCAGCGGCTAGGAAGGTAACTCTGTTATTACCGAGTCCTTTACACTTCCTAATACTGCTGCCACCATGTAGAGCCACTGTAATTACATAGTTACTACTGCTCGTCTACGACGACCCCATTTAACACAAAACGACTGGTGTGTTTTGAATACAGCTGCCGTTATGAACATTTCTGAAATGTCCATGCCCGGTAACAGTAAACAACAGATCAGGAATAATATAATACGTGAGATCATTAATAAAGAAAAGAGTGTGGTGGTTTCTTACCATACAGCAGAAGTATCACACAGAGACAGGAAAAAGATAGGCAGAAAGCGAGGAAGAGCTTGTAAAATGAGCAAAAGGAAGTGTGAAGTGGTGTAAATCTCTCTCTCCCCCTCCCCTCACTCTCTCTCTCTGCATCTCTTGATTCTTGCTCTCTTTGCATTAGAGCAGAACTTCCTTACATCAAAGCCTGTGAGAAGTGCTTTTTTTTCAGATGGAGAGAGGAGGTAGAGCAGATGACTGAGTGGGTGAAGAGAGAGAGAACAAAATGCAAAAGGAATTAAATGATCATCACCTTCTTTTTCTTCTTCTTCCTTTCTTTCTTCTCTTTCTATCCCTCAATGTGACATTAATGCACTGCAGTATGCAGTAAATGTTTATACTGTACTGTATTAACCCTCCCTCTCAGTGCAGTGTTAGTGTGCTGTATTGTATAACCCCTCTCTCCCAGTGCAGTATTAACGTACTGTACTGTATTACCCCTCTCTCTCAGTGCAGTGTTAATGTGCTGTACTGTATTACCCCTCTCTCTCAGTGCAGTGTTAATGTACTGTACTGTATTACCCCTCTCTCTCAGTGCAGTGTTAATGTACTCTACTGTATTACCCCTCTCTCAGTGCAGTGTTAATGTACTGTACTGTATTACCCCTCTCTCTCAGTGCAGTGTTAATGTGCTGTACTGCATTAACTCTCTCTCTCAGTGCAGTGCTAATGTACTGTAGTGTCCAGTCAGTCACTGTATCTATACTGTGCTGTATTACTCCCCTCTCTCAGTGCAGTGTTAATGTACTGTAGTGTCCAGTCAGCCTCTGTATCTACATTATATTATTCTTAGCTGTACTAACAGAGCGGTGTGTTTCATCGTCTCCGTATCGTCTTTGTTTATCTCCATATCCCTATTCGTCAAATGTCCCAGCACTCTGCCTCCCCTGTCTGCCTTTAAAATTACTCACCTCTTCCACTTCTCTGCACCTCTCTCCTCTCTGCCTCCTTCTCTCCTCGTCTCTTTCATGTTCTTTCATCTTTCGCCGGTGGTTTACCGTTCCGTACACGCAGAGAAAGACGCCTTCCTGTGCCCCTCTCTCCCTCTCTCTAAACTCAGTTTGCTTTATGGCAACGACAACGCTGCATAAACACGTAAAAAAATGCAGGAAAATCTTCTCAAAAGCGCAATGCACCTACCGATCATGATTTACAATTACAAATGGTCATGAAAATAGTTTTCATGACTTTTTCAAAAATAGTTAACAAACGTCAAATAAAAAATTTCATTGAGAAGTTCTATGTAATAGAATCATAAATGCACCGTTAGGGATGCGTGGGAGAGATGGCCGACCGAGCTCCACTCACGCTCGTCCTCACTGTTTCACTCTTACAAATCTGAGCTGAAAACGGCATCTACACACTTTGTGCTGTTTGTGAGGTGTGCTGTTCTTGAAAACACTGGTGCTAATTTTCTCATTGATAATTTTATACAAACATAAGAAAAGCAGGAGTGTAGCCGTTCAGTGTCGGGCTGTGTCTGAGCTCCAGTGTCTCCCTAAATATTTCTGTCTCTTACATACAACTCAGACTGAAAATATATTCCTATATATTTTTTGTGCATGGGTACACTTTTGTATTTATTTCGATACAAAGCTGTTTGCGCATCCTGCAATATTCATAACTCTGCAGATTTTCTGTGTTGTATCGAGGTGAGTAATAGATGTTTTTGACGTCCTCCATGTCAGAGTGAAAGAGACGTCACACTCTTGTATTGGTTCTCAGTTTGTTTTCACATGTGGATGAGGTCAACTCCTACATGAACTTTTCGAACTTCATTAGATACGTTTCTAATTCTACGCCTTTGCTAAACGCTAAAATCACGAAATATAAACGTGTATCATTGAGAGAGAGGCTAACGACACCCTGTTATTCAGTCTTAATTACTACCTGAAGCAAACAGCTGTCAACGATGAATTAAGGTTTGATAACTTAAAACGTGCCGACAGAACTTCAGCGCCGAGGTTCATTTTACAAAACTGTTTAAATGCTTAATCTGTATATTCCATTGCAATGCGATACAGGTCATTATGATATGATAATCACTATGGTGAACTGAAGTAATTAGAAAAGACAATAAAAGTAAGTAATGATATATTTTTCATTGCATTACTAAACATTAATAATTTATCTTGTTATAGTCCTGAACATTTTACTAAAGAAAATAAATTAAAAATAAATAAAATAAAACAACAGGTGGATAAAGATCTAACAAAGGGGAAAGTTCACACCGGTAAAGTGAATATTCAGGCTTATATTTATGGAAATATATTTTTCATCCCTCTTCTGTACCTCAGGCCACTTTCATCCACCTTTATCATCGCTATCATTCTGTTGATACAATCAATACAAACGCACGTAGACAATGTTCGTACACTGTATGTATTTTTAATATCTTAATATTTATTTATATTTATATTTATTTATATACTATTTTCGATCTCTCATGTATATACATCTTATCTTATGTATATATATCTTAATACGTTTGTTTACCCTTTTATATATTTTATTATCACATATATATATATATATATATATATATATATACATAAGAACGTTGGAGTAATTTATATTCACGGTTATTTTCATCTTAGTTTTCCGTCATTATATTTCGTACTAACATTATTACTCATATTATTTTTCATTTTAAAAATCCCCATGATAGTTTAATTTCCAGGTCTCCCACTCGCTTGTTATTGTCACCCTTCCCTCCGCGAACAAGAACTCGGGCAACTTTGCCGGGTTTGCCCAAAGGCAGAAAATAGGCAGGAAAGTGAAATTCGGCTGAACGGAGCCCACTCGTGATCGCTTTTCACGGGCTTTCCAGCACGGTAGCACAGCGGCAGCCGCGTGGGTTCACCGCGATCCACGTAGGGCACACGGATACGGCTGACACACATTTCAGGGCCGTTTTCTGCGACTGATGTAGGTGAAAAAGTGCACGGTTACCTCTGCAGTCTGCAGTGCGCCCAGCTGTTCCTCGCCCCAGCCGTCTCTGCGACTCCGCGCCGTCACCCACATCACAGCCGTCTGCGTGTGCACGCGTGTGCCGGGGGCGCGGGGCGCGGGCAGGGGGAGGCGCACGGATATGCAAATATTTCGAGTCGATAAAGGAGAAACTTTCAGAGAAAACGCCTTCCATTATACGTAATGTTTATACACACACTGCCTGTGTGCGAGAGGAAAAAAGTACGAAAATGGTAAACATGCGACGGCAATGGGGAGAATACAAGAAGCTGTCACGTAAGTGTGCAATTTAAGAGTTTGCTGAACGTCGCATACATTATTGTTATTGAAATGCTCACCGATGAAAAGAGAACTGAACCAAGCGCAGCTTGTTTGCTGTGCTGCGCAGATCTGCCAGCTGCTCGTGTGGTTTATATATAAGTTCTCATTAACACCTGATCAAAAGGCACTATCAGAGTCTACACTGATATGCACGTTATGTATGGGTGCAAGAACACCGTTCATGAATTTTCATTAGGCTTTTAACCATGGATTTACCCATTTTGCAGATGCCTTTATATGATTTTCACATATTCTCCATTTATACAGCAGGATTGGTAATGTTATTCTGTGACTTGTTCTAGGGGTCAACAGCAGTGCAGAGGCCAGCATTCAAATTCCCCAGTATTTTGGTAGTAATTCCAGTTGCTAATGAGTGCTGTAAGATAATCACTCCGCTGGGCCTCTGCCCACGTGGTCAGGCAGTGTAGCACCAGAGCCCGGAGGTTGGCTGCAAGCTTCAGTCCCATCCAGGGCACTGCTGTTAGACCTGTGATGCAAGTTCCTGCTACCCCAGCAAAATAAACAGAATAAACAGCAGCATGCGCGGAGAGAGACACACTGCACATTACAGCAACACAAAATCGGACACAGCCTTCATAGCTCAAGTTCAGCATTTAATATTCACACCAACTTTAACAGGCTACAGTCATCATCGGAACGAGAAATCTTTTTGTTTGCGCTTCTAAACATTAGCTTTTCATTCTTCAGCAGTTAATTGTCTTCAACGGTTGTCCAGGCAAAGTCAGCCACTGTATCTAGACTGTACTTCGTTGACCCCCCCACACCCACCCCGTAGAACCCCAATCCAGTACACCTGGATTGTCTCTGATAAGATGATAAAGACACACTCATCTTCCCTAATATCATTAGTCACCTTTTATACAAATTACAGATAATGCTCTCTTAAAGACACACTGCCACCACTGCCATGCTCTTACATGGAGGAAAAGGAAGGGATGAGAGTAAATGCGTGAAAACATGTGTAGTGGAACAGGAAAGGAAAGAGAGGGCAGATATGTGTACATGTGTATATACATGTATATGCGTGTGTATATATGTGTAACATCTACGTATTTCATATATGCACACACAGAAACAGAGACAAAGGCGATTATGTAATTATGCTGTGTCAGGGACGCATCGTGTTTGCATGTAAAAACTACATGTGTCTGCTGTACTGAGGGACTGTCCCATCAGAACACACAGAGTCACCGTCGCTCGAGGTGCCCCGCCCTCACAGGCGTATTTGCGGTCCCTGCCTCCCCTCCTGGCATCCCATAAGCGAATATGAGGCCTGACTGTAGCATAGTGTAAACACGGAGTCACGTTCCCGTCACCGCCGTGATCAGAGGCGGAGACGGGACGTATTCCCGCCTCGTCCACACGCACACGCCGGTAACCAAAGCCCGTAACGATAACAACACGCTGCCCGCTGGAGCTGCGGTGAGCGGAGCCGGCCTCACCGTGGCCGCGGTTATGGAAGTGATCCGTGACGACGGCGGCACCCCGCGCTGGGATCGCGCCCACAGCGATTTTCTGCATAGTGCTGCAGCGCTTAAACACGTCTGAGAGATTAAAGCTCTGCTTTACGCTGCCAGGGACACACAGCGTACCCGAAACAAGCTGACGGACGTGCGGTAAAGGGAAACAGGCTCTTTCTGCAGCTGCTGCTGGCACATGATCATAGCTGTCACAGCTCCTCCTTATGATTACTGCTTACAGTTATCATTATGGTTTCTGGTTATCATCCTCACTTTGAACACCCAGTTGCCAAGGACGGCCCAGGCTCCTTAGCGTGGGAAGGTTTGAGAAGATGCCGGAAAAAGACAGCATCGTTAAACAGACGAGGGGGGCTGAGACGCTTCACTGAACACAGAGCCCATTGCTGCTGGTCACTTCCCTTTGAAAAATCCCACTACCAAACAGGGCTGTGAGCCTACACAGGTCTGCAAAGGGAGAGAGGGAGAGAGAGAGACAGGAGGGAGAGAGAGAGAGA
This sequence comes from Megalops cyprinoides, assembly GCF_013368585.1. NCBI lineage: Eukaryota > Metazoa > Chordata > Actinopteri > Elopiformes > Megalopidae > Megalops > Megalops cyprinoides. The sequence goes on from NC_050604.1 coordinate 26,174,172, forward strand.
GAGACAGGAGGGAGAGAGAGAGAGACAGGAGGGAGAGAGAGACAGAGAGAGAGAGAGAGAGATGCAGAGAGAGAGAGTGGAGGAGAGGAGAATGGGGTAGAGATAGTGTGAGATGGGGTAAAGACTGTGAGAGAAGGAGATGGGTTTAAGATTAGGGCTGTGGGACACCAAACCCTGGTCTGTAGAGCGGCCCACCTGGGGGGGGCTGGGAGGGGGGCAGTGAGGGGCCGCAGGGGTAGTTATACCCCGGGCCGGGGTAAGGAGAGGGGTAGGGAGGGGTGGGCGAGCCGTACGGCCGGAACTGGGAGCCGGGTTGACTGGGGAAAGTGGGCTGGCCGGGGTAGGGGCAGGTGGGAGGCCGGAAGCCGGGGTGAGGGGAGAAGGCAGGGGCGGGCGCGAAGGCCTGGCGGGGGTAGGGTGCGAACTGCCCGGGGGGGATGGCGGGGCCTGGACCCTGCCCTGCGGGGGGCGGGTTCGGGGGGGAGACGGGGTATGGAGTGTAAGGCAGAGGGGGGGACGTGACCGGCTGCGGTGGGTTGGGGAAGCTGACGTGGTTGGGTTTGGCGTCGGCATCGCTGTTCTGCCGCACCTCTGTCTGCTGCTGCTGGTGCGGCAGCGGGGGTTGCCATGGCGACGGCGCCGCCGCCTCCCGGCCGGCGCTTTGCTGTGACGTCACGGCGCCCAGCGGAGCCCCGTCCTCCCGCTTCTGACGCAGGATCTCCTGCAGCTTCTCTATCCGCACTCGCCTCTTGTGGGCCAGACAGCGCAGAGACAGGAAGCGCTCCAGGAAGGAGTCCAGCGACAGGGAGCCCTCCAGGAACTGATCTGCCAGCGTCTGTCCGGCCGAGAGAGGGAGAGAGAGGGAGAGAGAGAGAGAGGGAGAGAGAGAGAGAGAGAGAGAGGGAGAGAGAGAGAGAGAGGGAGAGAGAGGGAGAGAGAGAGAGAGAGCGGAGAAAGACAGGTGCGGGCGAGAGAGAGGGGAGAGAGGGGTAAGAGGGCAAGAGAGGGGCAACAGAGAGGGGGAGGAGAGAGACGAGACAGGGGAGAGAGGAGGGAGAGAAAGGGGCGAGACATGAGTCAGACAGGGGAAAGATGTGTGTGAGAGAGAGACAATGAGTCAGACAGGGGTTCGTTCAGGAGAGGCAGATAAGACAGGGGAGGAGAGGGTGGAAGACAGACAGAAGCACAGGGTGGAAACAAAGCATTACATTACTGTCATTTAGCAAACATTCTTTTCTTATCCAGAACGACTGACATAGGGTACAATTTTTGCTATGTTATCTATTCATACAGCTGGATAATCACAGAGGCAATACTGGGTTTGGTCCCTTGCTCAAGGGTACAGCAGCAGTGCCCCAGAGAGGAATCAAACCTGCAACCGCTCAGTTATAAGCCCTGCTCTTTACCACCGCGCCACACTGCCGCCCAACACAGGAGACGTGCAGACACAGGAGATGGAAAGGAGGCAAGCCGTTTCTCTTTCTCTCATCTCGGTCAGACTGAATTCTGCTTGACACACCCCCGAACACACCATGGTACACGCTCACTGTGAGATCACCATGAGATCCAAAACTAATAATTTTGCAGCTTAGTTTTTTAAAAAACATTTTTTAAACCCACCGCCCCAAAATATGATGTCACTGGTATCCCATGTGTCATTGGACCCATTCAGCCCTAACTATCTGTACACACTGGCCAGCAAGGTTCACAGCAGGCACCCTGGCGTGAGTTATGAACCTGATGCAGGAGTGCTCTTCCTGTCCCTGTGTCAGTATTGTTTGGTCCCTTGTTAGGTAATTGAGAGTGTTGTGTGCGGCTTTTCTCAGTCTCCCGCTGTGAGTTTTGCTTGCCAGCTGCTGTACCTCAGATTCGGCCTCTGTGTTGGCGCCCTCTGTCTGTAGCCTGGAGAACAGGCCCTCTGGCGTCACCTGTCCCATGATGCCATCTATTGGTCAGAAAGAAAAAGACACATAAATACATGCACTTAAATAATTCGGCATTTATCTAAATTGAGGACACCCAACCTAAGACAGAAGTGCACTTGTAAGAATTACAGTCTTAATTAATGATGCGCTGTTGTTTTAGAAATTGTCAGTACTATGGGAAATCTCAGTACTGTAAAAATGAGGATAACAATGTGCTTGCATATACCTGACATGTTTACCCGATATGTTTTGAAGCACTGAAATACAGAACTAAGACAGCGCACCCACAAGCACATGCTCAGAATGAGAACTGCTGAAGACTTCAAAGAGCAGTCACGCTTTAAAACGCACTCTCAGTGACACGGAACTGGTCACATGCTCTGCTGTGACGTCATCTCCAGCTCCCTCTCCCAACCCATCAGACTCCTCTATCTCTCTAATATCAGCCAATCAGCCAGTCCCTGCCGAAAATGCTGACCAGCTTGAAACAGGAAGCTGATGTGGTCACCGCTGTGGTGCTCAGGGCAGTGCGGGACTGTGTGACCACAGGCCAGAGTGTTCGCTGTTGTCTGACTGTTACAGATGGAACCAAATGCACAGAGTTCTTAACATGCAGAAAGCAGTATTCACTCATTCACCTGCCCAAGGAGAGAACATACCAATAAGGGGAAAGCACTGTCATTGTCCCGAATCACACGCGAGCACGGTATGCAATGTGCTTAACATGGATGACTGGTTGCGAAGTGTGCTCACACACGATGGTAGTATGCTTGAAAGCACCTCTCTGTCAGACTACAATTGCGTGAAAAAATGAGGTGCATTGGCTGCACGCTACCCAGAAAGTGTTTCACATTTCCGATCACATTCACTCACAATAAAAGTGCGAACAGGCGAAGTTCCAAACGAAAAAAATGCAGATAATTTGAGCAGCATTGTGGAGCCACTACACAAGCAGCCAGGTAGCGAACGACTCTTCACAGTGGTACAGAACCAGCTTTTTTCTGACACAGATAACTTGAGGTACTGTCACACAAGTTAACTTGACAGTTGAAAATTCTACTATGACAGCAAGACACCATAACTAGCTAGCCAAACTGAGGTCAAAGTTCATTTACGTACAATCATGACGCAGAAGTGTATTCACAATGGATTCATACTGCGTACTTGCATACTCATCGATACATATGGAAATGTTTAGCGGAGAGTGCATACCATGCAGTATGTGACCATGCGGTACCCCACGTCTGGAGGAACAGTACTGTCAGTTTCTCTATCAGCTCTCTCTCCCCTTCACACCACATTCTCAAGTTGTGCCTGATACTTACTCAGAGCTGGTGTGAAGCTGGTCTATGACTTGCAAAATGTGCCTCAGGTATACTGGTTAGCTTAACCAATCAGAGATCAGAGATCTAATAAAAACAGTTTGTATTTGCTGTTGCTTCCTTTAGTCTGTTGGAGAGCATTGCAAAGGGCATCTGATCTTCCATGTTTTAGATAGCTTTGTAGCCACACGTATAACTTGTATCCTCCTGGCTGGCTGAACTTGGTAGCTAGCTAACATACTCAGACTCTTGTAATGCTATTGATAGAAAGCAGTGGTGCTGGTATCTCCCTCCCACTCACCTCTCTGGGTGCACAGCTGACGGTATCTCTCCCTCACTCCCTCCAGCTCGGAGTACTTCTCCACCAGCCGGTCTCTCTCCCGCTCCAAACGCGGCTTCAGGCTCAGGTTCTGCTCGGCCAGGCTGCGGTTGGAGGCCAGGGCCATCTCCCTCTCCAGCTGCATGGTCTGTATCTGCGGGCGGGAAGCAGGAGTCCGTCAGGCACTGAGAGGGCCCACGCTACGTCAACACTCAGGCACCGAGAGGGGCCACGCTACATTAACACTCAGGCACCGAGAGGGGCCACGCTACGTCAGCGCTCAGACACTGAGAGGGGCCACACTACATCAACACTCAGGCACCGAGAGGGAGCCACGCAACGTCAACACTCAGGCACCGAGAGGGGCCACGCTACGTCAGCGCTCAGGCACTGAGAGGGGCCACGCTACATTAACACTCAGGCACTGAGAGGGGCCACACTACGTCAACACTGATCCAAGAGGGACAGGCACTGTAGCATTTACAGAGCTGGACTGTAGAATCCAAACACTGTGTGCGTTTTCAGTTTTTATTTTTAATAAAAAGTACAGGTGCATTACTAGATGCTTTATTCTGTGCAAGCTGCCCATCACTAATGCACACAGGGCAGTGCTTATGCACTCACATTGCTGAGGCTAAAGCACAGTCCTCCTCCACCTTTCATACCTCATCAGACTCCAAAACCATTGACTCCACCTTCTCGGCATTGTCCACCAGATCCTGCAGCTCTGATTGGCTGAGGTCCTGAACCTTCTCCATCAATACGCCGCCACAGCTGTCAGTCAAGAAGATGATCACAGATGTCAGATGTCTTAGATTAATGGACAGATATACTGACATTTTGACAAAAAAAAAAAAACATACACATACAATGACATACTCGCTCCTGCGAGGTTTGTGAAAACAAGGATCACCTGCCCGACTTCCACACCAAACTTACACCAGACAGAGAAAGAAGTTGTCTGTGTTGTGTTTTGGTCAATAGTATTTTGTGTCACATTATATCTGTGATAGCCATTCACCTAACTAAACGGCATAAACAATTTAAAACAAGATAAAGGTTTAGTCACTGCATATGGCCACCACAGCATATGACCCAGACTCAAGCAAATTTGGATTCTCATTTCTAAAGTAATGTTATTATGAATCTCTGGGCTGGATGAAAAGGTTACAAGTAAGAGACCTGAAATGGCCATAATGATATCAACATATATCAGCCACGTGCAAGCTGGCAGCAGAAACACAGAAGACTGACTGTGACACTGACAGAAGTATGTTAAATCCTTGACCGATGAAATGTAAAAGTATAATATTCAAACAGAACAAAGAGTTACAGCCTCTGTTACTTGTAATCTCTGTCCTACCAGCTGTTCAAAAAATACTCTCTGCTCCATCAAATCAAACATGAGGACGAGATTCAGATTTTCACACTAACTAGGGAGCAGTGTAGCATAGTGGAGCAGGGCTTGTAACCGGAAGGTTTGTGGTTCACTTCCCCGCTGGAACACAGCTGCTGTTCCCTTGGGCAAGGAACTTAAGCCAGAATTGCCTCAGTAAATATCCAGCTGTATAAATGGATAACATGTAAAAAATGTAACCTATGCAAGCTGCTCTGGATAAGAGTACCTGCTGAATGATAATAATGTAATGTAATTGATTAGGATGTAAAAACTTATCTGAGATCTTCTGTAAGGGCCTGACAGTACCCAGAGCTGTAAAAATATGTTGATACAGGTGACCTGTGACCTATGTCAAAAATGTTGCGTTGCAGCTGCACCTGCCAGAGAGTCATACTGATAGTGAGATCCAGCCCAGTGTTAGAAACCACATGCCCATTCAAACCGAAAACACGCTGGTAAAACACCAGTCTAATATCGCATTCGCCTCGGAAACATGATTCACTAAATGTCCTGATATCCAAACCACTGACATGTTTAGGTAGCTAAATATACAGCAATCAGTATCACGGCGGATATAAAGAAGCCCACAAGCGCAGAAATACTCATTTTACGCATCCTTACCTCATTGTCACTATGAACTAGGTCGCGACCTCTTCTTAAATTTCCATTTAGATCTCCTTGTGCTCTGAGCAGAAACCTGAAATCCCAAGTCAAACTGTTATATTTCAGATAAGCGTTACAGGCAAGCATACTCTTCGCTGTTGCTTGAGAAGACAAGAAAATACGGATAAGCAGATGACAAGCCTTTACGTTAAGCCATTTAACTGTCACTCATAACCAGCTGGAAAACGTCAAACAAAAGCATCCCACATTAAAACCCTACAGTTAGCTAAGCCAGCTACATTCACAGCTGTTTGACAGCTAGATAGCGTTAGCTCGCTAGCTAGCTAATGCTGGAGCAGATTACTTACTGGCTAGCTAACGTTCAAGGGATCGAGCTACCGACGACGTAAAAATTCACACACGAGGCTTAGCGGAACCGACAATAAGAACATAATGTATTAAATCGTCGTTGTTGATCAATTATTCACACCACTTGGTACCTGACTAGTTCAAATATCACTGTAGCTTGCTACCCAGTTAGGTAGCAATCTTAGCGGCTAGCTATGTATTGGTGGCAATAAACGGCACTTGCCTCTGGTAACTCCGACTAGCTAAACAGCTAACGAGGTTAAATATACAACATACCTAGCTAACTGACTAACAGCGATGACAGTGCGCTCAACGAAAAGCCGACTGGATTAGCCAGGATGCTATCCCCGGCTACCTATACGTTTCTGCCGAATGATTAGTTTCTCTTATGGAAAAGTTTCACTTCACAGCGACGGAAACCGCCGCCATTTTGGGTTAAAACCATATTTTAATTATGGGGGTCGTCGTCTCGCAGAAACCGCTGTTCATCTACAAAAGATTATATTGTGAATATGTATTTTGATTTTTATTAGAATACTTTATTTTTATAAAGGACTAATGTAATAACGGAATCGTGTAGCAAACAAAAATCGACTTTGGTCTAGTAAAATATGCATGCAGTAACACAATGTGACCGTTTCACATGGGGAATGGTGCAGTCTGATACTCAGCTGATTTGAAGGGAAACCCCGACGTGATGGGAATATTCCATGGATGTCAGTAGGGGGAGTGATGACGGCCGCAGCAGAGAAATTTATGGTTTTGAGGTGGATTTTCCAAAAGTCCAGCACACGCATTGCGCTAACATTGATTTGTCCGGAAAAAAATGAGGCAGTTAGCATTTGGAAAACGCTAGTTTCAGCACTGATCCAGTGCCACTGTACACTGGCACACAGGTATGTTTTATCACTCAGATCTTGACAGCTTTGCAAACACCCACGGACAAATACTGTGCAAATAGTTATTTTATTATAGGTGCATGTCTGAAATACAATCCATATAAAACTAAGACATTTGAGCACTTGAGGGAGGTTATTCGTTCTTCACTGTGAGTTCATTTTTTTGTGTGTGTGTATGTGTGTGTGCGTGTGTGAGTGTGTGTGTGTGTGTGAAAGCCTCTCTGACCGTCCGCCTGCTGCTCAGTTTGATTTGAGTCCTTTGAAAGCAGAAAACGAGAGGAGCGAGTGCAGGATGAGCGCTATGATGCTGTAGGTCAGAAGCAAGGTGGCAATGGTCCCGAAAAACACCTGCAAAAAATGCAGCAAAAACCAGGGTGTTACTGCACAGCACAGAGACATGTCGCAAAATACAGCCTCCGAGCGCCACACAGACGTGGACAGGTCTCGCACACAAACGTGGCGCGGTGCAGACGCGGGCAATGCAAACGGATACGGAAGAGATGGAACAGCACAGTGTCACCCCACACTGCGGGGACGCATAGGACAGTACCAACACAGAGACACAAGCTATAATACAGACACACACAGGAAAGAGAGGTGTGTATACTGCCGTACAGTCACAGAGAGCACAGTGCAGATGCTGACATTAAAGCACAGTCACATTAAGAAGTGCTGAAATACTCACAACACACACACACACACACACGCACACACTCTCTCTCTCACATACACACACGTGCACACACGCACACACAGAGTTCAGCAGAAACTCACGCTCAGCTGCTGGCCTGGGCACATATGAAGTGAGACGTCGTGTGGAGATGAGTATACGTCCATGTCGCAGCTGGTTTCGAAAGTGGGCACAGAGTGAATGGAGACACTGTACACACAGAGGGCACACAGCGCCCCCACCAGGCCAGCCACGTTAGTGTAGGCGCAACCTTTCATCTGAAAAACACAGATCAGGAGAGGAGAATGGCAAACGGTTCATCTCAAACCTACAAACAGAAAACAGACCATCTGAAGGCAAAGGCAATCTGGCCTCAGGATGAACTGTCTCTCCTGTCCAGTAACACAGTCCAGCATCCGAGTGTGTGTGTGAACTGTGGGTTTTCAGGACAGAAGCATGATTTTTTTAAGCATTAAATACACCTTTTTAACAACCAATGCAAATAGCAATTAATGTAGCCTTCTGATAGATGACATAGTACTGTCTCCATGAAAAATTACCACTGATGGTAGATCAGAGCAAACAAGCAAATCTACACAAACTGTCCCCTCCTCGCTCTGGTAAAGTTGCTACAACCAGAGGATTCTCATTCACGGCGGGCGGCTAGCTTGCAGTATTACCACCTTAAAATAAAAAGATTAAAGAGTAACTCTATTCTAATTACAGATATATGGAAAACCTCTGCAGCAGAACATAACGTGTTGCAGTTACAGTGAAAACAGCAGTATTCATACACACATCCATGCTCTTTCTCAGACACCACATACAGCACTGTGAAACAAACTGTCTCCATTATGACTCAGTCAACCGTCTCCAGCACAGGTGGGCTTGTGCTGTAAGCTCTCTGTGTACTAATTATGTCCTTCGCTACTGGAACACAACAATTAAAGCTCAGCCTGAACATTAATGCTTCTCTCTGTGTTGTGTGTGTGTGTGTGAAGGGGCAGGGGGGATTATATTTTACAGCTAGGTTCAGAAAATGTCCCCCTCTTTGATCAGATAAACCTGGAGACAGAGAGTGTAGCTGCTTACCAGTTCTCTGCTTGGTGACCTCTCGCACGCCATGGTGTATGAGCCAGCCGTCACAAACTGAAACACAAACAAAATGCAGCAAAAGCAACTCGTGTTTTTTTTTTTTAATCACTTCCAACACTCATACGCCTCTCCGCAATGCCTTCAGCGGGCAGTGTTCAACTCCAAACAGTGTTCATGACACCAGTGAAATGAGGAACATCTCAGAGCTTATCCGCCACTGTGTTTACACACAGACAGCAGTTCTCAGCGTCCTGCTTTTTCCCACTTTCACTCCCTAAAATTAACCTCATGACATCAGACCCCTCGGTGAATGAATCACACCCGCGCAATCTCTTCAGAACCTCTAGAGCCTGGGCCGTACCATAGCGCCGACACAGAGGGGGAGCAGGTAGAGCAGGGGCAGGCTGATGTCTATGTAGTACAGTGGCAGAGCCAGAAGAACCTGAAACAGTCCCAGCAGTATCGTCACCACCTGGAGGAAACGCGGGTGTCACATGTCAGGAGACAAAGACAATGCCACTCACAAGATGCTCTACTTGCCAAAGACAGGTACCATAATGTAAACTTCAGGATCATGGTCTCAAACAGCAAAAAAATAAAGCATAACAGTTTTATCATGCAGCTGCCGGTGTGTTTCCTGCGCATGACTAAGCCATGCGCACTGTAGTCCTTCTTAGTACATTATCTCTTTATACAGCAGGGTATTCACCAGAGCAAACCTGCCTGGTTTTTGAACCTGCAACCTTCTGGTTTTAAGTTAATTTTCCAAACCAATATGTCACACAGCTGCCAGGACAACGTGTCTACAAAATTTTATATCACAGTGTGCATTTTATCTGATATTGCACTTAACACCCAGCTGAGGAGTGGTCATCGTGGAAGATTTAAACTGCCTGATTTTAAGAAAGCTGATGGTTGTAGGAGCAAACTGTGGGTCTGGACAGACAGGCAGGCATGAATTACAGATCTGTGTTGGTCACTCAGGCAGCTGTGGTTACAGCTTTGTGCCGACGGGATGGAGGTGTGGCACTGTGACATCACTCAGTGATGTTGCTTAGAGAGCTGTGCTGGATTCCGCTCCGGAATGCCACTCACCGCTACAGCCTCCAGGTCACAGAAGGTGAAGGGCTGGTGCAGTCTCAGCTGGCCTGGCTCTGTGTTTCTTGGCTGGGACGAGGACATCGTCCTGAGATCCTGTGTGACTGAGACGTAGACAGACAGAGGAGAGCTTTTTTACACTTGGCAACAAAGGCAGTCTCTCATTGTGCTGAAACTTTGGGGGGGTGGGGGGTGAGCAAGAAACAAGAGGTCCAAAATATCCAACAGACTCCAGCTGCAGCTGGGCTTGGCCAGGACAGGGTCTGCCTCTGAACCCTGCGCAAAACATCACATGTTACACTATTGCATTACGCCTGGGGTGAACCTCACAAAATTACATTCTGCTGTAAGCAGATCCAATTTGACTTCAATGTCATGTAAGGCTTACTTCACGTTTGTTGCCAAATCTGGACCGTGGCACGACTACATGAGCTCCAATACAGTCCTAATCAAAATACGAGCCAAGAACATACAGCAAGTGATGCCGGCGATGTTATCGCGCGCAGCCGGCGCACATTTTCTCATAAAAATGTGTTCGAGGCTTTCACGTGGACATTTTGACTTGGATAAAAACACTTTTTTATTTTAAGAGAGAGAAACGGAGGGAGAGAGGGAGAGAATGAGAGAGCTGATGAAAAACACATGCATTGATCCCGTTGGACATTGTGGAATGTTGTTGTACAGAAACCAGATGGCGCGACGGAGGAGGGGTATTAACACGGAATAATCAGAAGCAGCGCCACTCTGCTTTCTTCTGCGCTTTTCTCAGTCTATTTCATTGTCCAGCGCTTCACCCTCTCCATTTTCTCTCTCTTATGCCAAACAGCATTTGTATTCCCTCTCGAGAGGGGAGGGGAACTTGTTGACAAAGAGTGGAGGACAACAAGTGGAAGCAGAGAGTAATGCTCCACAGTACATTAACACTGGCCGACGGGCGCAGCGGAGCGACGCGGAGTTCATACGCGAAGTGAGATTGACTCGCATGAAATGCAACACAGGCAACCTGATCTTCATTCTGCTCCTGTATCAAGGATCTGGAAGCAGCCTCGTTGCCTCAATATTACAGCATCATTGCATTTTTTAATTAAAATTAAATTTAAAATATTTCTTTGCACAACACCCAAGAGCTGCCGTTTATCGGCCCGTAAATACTGCTGCTGCTGCTGCTGCTGTTTCTGCTGCGATGACAGCGATAAAAACGACAATTATTCGTTTTATTCTAAAGATGCAACACATTTACTGCTCGATGTTCTTGCCCAGCGACTGTTAAGAACTGCGAAGCTCCTACCTTTAAGAAGTTTACCTCAGAGACTCCCTTCCAGCCAGAATGGAGATTTTTTAAAAACTCAACAAAAAGTAGTGGACATTAGGCGGAGTCTTGCACAAGAATATGGAGGCTCTCTTTGTTGCCTTCTTTCCTCCCTATAAAGTTCAGAGGGGAGCGAGTGAGCGTCGAAATAGGGGAGGGGGCTAAAGAGTTTACTTATGTCTTCTTCTCGTGCCAACAGTACGGGTGGGGACGGATTCGCGGAAAAAAAGGAGAAAGTGAATTGCGAAACATTTTTATATTCCCTGTTTTCGCCCCGGATCCGCTAGACTAAACATTTTGGATTTCCACAGACGTTAAAAGTGGTAAAGTTTGATGTTCTTCTTGATTTTACATTGGAAGTAAAATGTTGCATATTACGGATTTTTGCCTCCATGCATTTACATATGATTCCTTGCGCAACCTTATTTGCCTGGCTATCAGACTGTCGTGCGTAACGTGCTAGAGTCCTTCTGTTCAAATGCCATTGGTTCTGTGCGTTAAAGACCATATGCGCTTGCAACGTTTAATTTCTTGTTTCTTACACTAGTGCAATTTGGGATGAACTGCTTTCTTTGTGAAACCGGTGTATGAAATTAAAATGCAGATAATATATGTCTTGATAAGCATTTGAAATGTGAATCTTTTGTTACCATCGCCGTATAGGTATACGATTACTTTGAATTGGGTCAGTTACACATACCTGGTACATTCTCAGTAGGATACGGTGCAAACGTGAAATAACATATGAAGGCTGTTTTTCATACGAGTTAACGGCACCGCGAACTCACCGCTCTCTCTCCCTCTCCCTGCCTCTCTCTCCCTCTCCCTGCCTCTCTCTCCTTCTCCCTATGATGATGGCGTTGCATACCGCCCGTCGGAGGAGTCAACACTAGTATTACACTTTGGGGGACGTGTGGGAGAAGTTTTATATACTGTGGATGTAAATGAGGGTTCCTTGTGTCTTACTTTTTGATTTTCTTTGTCTGTAAGGTTGTGTTGTTTCTTTTTTTACCCTCCCCTATATGCGTCTGTTTTTCATTACTTTGTGAGGTGTTCTTTTCCATGTTTTTTTTGTTCTGTTTTCAGAATCACTGTCTGCCCTGCTGACGAATGCTATGTGATGTGATGCTGTGATGTTGCAGTTAAGTTGGGTAAAACTCTGTCCCTCCTCCCCATCTCTCCATCTCTCTCTCCCTGTCTCTACCTCTCCCCATCTCCCCTGTCTTGATCTCCCCTCCCTCTCTCTCCCCTCCTCCCTGTCTCTCTGTCCCCATCTCCCTCTCCCCATCTCTCTCTTCCCATCTCTCCCCTCCCTGTCTCTCCCCTCCCTGTCTCTCTCCTCCCGTCTCTCCTCCTCACCCCCTCAGACAGTAGCGGGATGGCAGTGTCGGTTGCCAGGGACCTGTCCGTCGCGGTGACGGACCCCACCGCGGAGAAGCTGATGGACAGACAGCAGGCACTGAGAGAGAGCATTCAGAAAGGGGAGCCCAAAGTCATGGGTGTGAGTATGGAGTGAGCAGCGGTGGAGTCATGGTGGAGGGGTGACGGAGCCCTGCTCGAGCAGAGACACACTTCATGGAGCTGTGATTGGCGTTGGCATGTATATATTGTGTACAGTACTGGGAAGGTAACCCCCCCCCCGCCTCTGTGACAGGTGTCTGAGGTCATGGTGGGTGTGACCGTCATCTCCTACTCCATCCCCCTGCTCGCCACAGACTTCACAGAGGTCATGACCTTCGGGGTGCCCTGGTGGAGCGGACTCGTGGTAACGACCTATCACCATGAACCAGTCAGAATGTTCTCTTTGCAGGGTCAATGGCTGCAACCAGGAAGGCTTTCCATGCCCAGTTCACACTGTGCATGGGGCCGTCAGTGTCTGCTTAACAGGAGCTGGAATTTATTGCCGTCATTGTGTAATCTTCACGTTTTATTTTTATACCCAGATCAGTTATTATACTGAGAGTTGTCTGTCCATGTAATAATTTGCATGTGAAACCTGTTTTGCACCTACCGGGTGTTGTCAGTGATGGAATGACTGTTTAGCCATGCATTGCAGTTCAGTTGGCTTTATGCCCCAGGTTAGAGAGGGAAAAACCTGGACACTGCTTGCTCAAGAGCACCCCCTGGTTTTTCTGTGCTGCAATAGCATCCTACATATTTCACTGGACCCAGGGGTGACTTGTCCTTCCGACTGACACCAACCCTGTTCTCCTAACATCAGATTTTATATCATATGTGCCTGAGGCCAGGTAATGTCCCCAGCTGTTGCTGACATTTTTTTATTTTTCATTTTTATCTCATCTTTTGCAGTTCATTTTGGCAGGAGCAGTTGCCATAGTGACGGAGAAATATGCCAATATGAAGTTTGTGAGTTATTACTGAAGTTATTATACTTGATTGTGTTTTGTGCAGTGCAGGATAGCCATGGCATGCAGGTGAGCGATGCCTCTCCTGTGCTGTAACAGTAACTCCCAGCTGCTTCTGCCCTCCGTCTTGGAGGTTGCGGTGAATGACAGCTGTCTGCGTTCCTGTGCTAGCTGTGGGTATTATTTTTTAGACCACACCCCTTTGGGAATGCTGTCAGGCCAGCAAATCAGACCGTGTGTGGCTTCACCAGCGTCTGAGATAGAGCTGTCAGTGTGAAACACACCGGGCTGAGTAGCTGGACGGAGTAAACAGAACGTGCCCTGGCCCTCGTGCCCTGGCCCTCGTGCCCTGGCCCTCGTGCCCTGACCCTCGTGCCCTGACCCCCGTGTCTCCTTCTCTGTGCTGCAGCTCTGTGCCTGTCTGGTGGCCACTTCCTTCGCTGTGCTGGTCTCCATCCTCGCCCTTGTCTTCTACTTCATCGACCTCGGCAACAACCCTGCCACCGAGTGCAACCAGCAAGACCATTATGACCAGTGTGAAGAGCAACACTACGCCACTGTGTGTCCCTGCCGTACTGAGTGTGTGTGTGTGTATGCACACGCACACGTGTGTGTGAGAGTGTGTGTGTATATGCACACACACATGTGTGTGTGAGAGTGTGTGTGTATATGCACTACTCTATTTTTATCAGTACTATGACACCTTATGTGTGTAAAATTGCCACATGTAACAGTTCTAATCTTTCTTTCTGTCCTTCCCTCTGCCTCTCTGTTTTCCCCAGACCTTCAGCAGAGGGGTGAAGTCTTCCCTCCTTCTCTTCACCATCGTTCAGACGGTTATTTCTTGCATTCTGTCCGTCAATCTGTATAAGGAAAGGAGGAACTTCACGCAGTACATGGTGAGAGAGACACACAGGGATGTGTGGACCACAGGGCTATGCTGGACTGTAAATGAATGTAACTTATTGGTTGCAGCACAAAAGCCATACGCATCCTCTCAAAAACATGCTTGCTTTGAAACTGTTGTCAGGATTCAAACAATTATAATTCTTTTAAAATCAGGCTAAAGCCAATCTATTTTTAAACCAAGTGATGCATTTGTCCCTCAGTGGAGGCCACATGAACCGACGACTGTTTTTCTCCGTTTCAGTCTCTCAACCAGAATTTTCCACCCTCCCCCGCTGTGGCCACACCTTCTGAACTGGACTGACCAATCACAGCTAGGGTGGCATTTTTTTTAGTTAACCTCAGCTCTCCTCTCTCTCATCATTGCTACCTACTATTGTCTGTAAAATATAAGATACCAAACCCTATTCTATGTTGTGTTTTCCCCCGTGTACGCAATGCTAATGGAATCGGTCGTTGAATACTAGGCTTGTTTCACCGTGACAGCTTCCTCATTCAGACAGTATGCGAGGCGAACACAGCCCTCCGCTACACGCACACACAGCCAGCAGTTTTCACACTAGTCACACGGCTTCCTGCGGTGCAGCAGGTGCCCAGTGGAGGATAGGCGTTACTCCAGTGAGGTCATCCAAGCAGCTCACAGGGTGCCTGGGAGGAGGAAACACTGGCGAGCCTGTCCATCCGTTTCCCTGGCGGAACAAACCCAGCCCGTTCTGCTGCCTGGCTGCTTTTGGCAAACGACACAGCGGGAGCGGGAGCGGAACCTGTGCTCAAAGCCACCGCCTTGCTGACTGAGCCACTCGGGACCCGCTGGACACTTCTCTCATAAGGCGCCCAGTTTACCTGGACGCGCTGCAGTCAGTTACACTGTTTGCCTTGATGGTGATTGTGTCTGTTCTTGTCACAATAAAAAATCATTTATGCCACACAGTCGTGAGCTTATTTTTGCTCAGTAAGGTGCAGAAAACTTTTCAGATGCTGTTGACAGCCCCAAGGTATTCAGATGGGCCTTTAAGTTTGTTCCCTGTATCTCTCTGTCATCTGAATACATTTTAAAGCTGTTAACCGTCCTGACAAGCTCCCTCTGATTTCATTCAAGTGTAATGGTTTTGCATATTCTCAGAGGTCAGAGTATCAGAATGATTAATCACTTCTGAATGATGTCGGAGGGTTGTTTTCTTAGGTGGGGAGAGCAGTACACTCTGCTCACAGAATGAGTTTTGAAAAGCAGCCCCCATGTCTCTGAACTGGGCCATTTCCAAGGGATGAGGTTGGTTTCCTATGGACTATTGCTCTCTCTCCCTCTTTCTCTCTCTCTGCCTCCCCTGACTCCTTCCTCTAATCCCTCCCTCACTCATTTTCCTGTTTTCTTACAATCCTCTCATTCATAACCACCAAGACCAAAACAACGGCATTCCTGTCTGTGATTGTAACCAGACTTCTTCCTGCTCTCAGGAACTTGCTGTCTCTGTCAGGCTTGCTCTCTCTCTTCCTTTCGATGTCTCTTCCAGGTGCTCTCTTTCCCTCCCTCACTCTCTCTTTCCATCTTTTTCTGCTTTTCCTTTCCTTCCCCCTCCCCCTTCTCTTTTTAATTTACATCTCTGTCTCTCATTTCTTCTTAATCTCTCACTCTCTCCCTTCCCTTATCCCCGTTTCCCTTCCTCACTTCCTGTCTGAGTCTCACTTGCCCTTCAGGAGTGAGTAGTGGGCTGCCCCGCCCCCCACAGAACTCTGAGCGTGACCCCTGACCTTTGGCTATGTTGCGTATAATGCCACTTTTGTAATGCAATGCAGAGACGGTCTTGCTGGATGCTGTGCAGTGCTTATCCAGCTGCGTTTCCGCGGGAACCAGAGACAGTTGCTGGCTTTGTGACAGTGACTCTCCCCCTATCCTTGCCTCACCTCTGACTCCTCCCCTTTTTGGGGAGCCTGTCAGTTTAGCTATGTCCTCAAATAATCTGGTGAAAATATTTGATAAAATCTATTTCAATGTTCACAGTGCTTAACGATCCTGCTTATATACATTACATTATTGTCATTTACTGTGTCATTGTGGAGATCTAAAGTTAATCACTTAACTGGAGCTTCAAATACGTATTAGCCAGAAAAGATACCCATGGGATTTTTGCGTTTTGTTCTGCGTAATGATGGTATTTGTATAAATTTACAGAGTGGCTTGAGTGGCAAAGCTGAGCCCTATAGTGACCGTGGTGGTGGAACAAATTGGCTCCATTCCGAGCTTTGTGCTTTCATTGCTCTGTGGAGATGGGAGGGTCTGCTGGATTTCCCTCATCACACTGCTCTCTCTCTCACCCTGTGGCTCCACAGCTACCTGCGAGCATCCCATCTACTGGCTATTAATGGTAGTACCGATAACTACAGTAGCTGTATAAAAGGCTACAGCAGTGTTTTGTTAAACAGTGAGTGCAGACAGCGTCTTTACAGCTTCATGGAGTTTCCCTGTTTATCAGCCAGGGTCATTGTCAGTTTGAAAAAGTGCGATTTCAGGATCAGCCCTGATTGCAGTGTCTCAGTTGCCCTCTGCAGCTGCAGGGCTTAAGGCCTGTGGAAAAACGCAGGAGTCTCACCTGTCTCTCCTGTCACGGCCCATGGAGACGGACTGAGGGAGAAATGCAGGCTATCCAGTTTCGGCAGAGCATTCCTCCGTCACGAACGGCGGCCTCTGCAGCCTGTTCGGGTTCGAGCTGGCAGGAGCTCGGCAGCACGGTGCGATAAAGACAGGAACAGCTCTGACGCCTGCACCGTGCAAGTCTCCTTTCAGGATTAGTGAACGCAAACGGGGGCTTAATCTGCGCTGTAAACCTTGGTCTCATTTTTCAAAAGGAGCATCACAGATGCCAATGAATAACGATAAGCTTGAAAAAATCTTAAGTCTTCTCAAAATGGACTCACTTTGGCATGACATCTTTTCAGTTTCACATCCTCACAACTCATCAAATCCCTGACAACACATCTGCATGCTAATATTCAGAGTCAATGTGCCACAGGGTATTGTACACCACCAAGCCAACTGGAATAATGCAGTTTCACCAGGTTACAAGAGATCACCTCCAAGTGAATATGGTGAATAATGACACTGGCACACATTTACAGCAATATTTCAAATTTATTCCAGTAGGAAACGCCAGTAACATTCTCTCTCAGGGACATGGATC
Organism: Megalops cyprinoides; assembly: GCF_013368585.1. Classification (NCBI taxonomy): domain Eukaryota; kingdom Metazoa; phylum Chordata; class Actinopteri; order Elopiformes; family Megalopidae; genus Megalops; species Megalops cyprinoides. The sequence continues at coordinate 26,191,628 of NC_050604.1, forward strand.
CCAGCGCCAGGCTGTCAGGGAATGTGGACCCTGTCTGGAGGCTGCCGGATGTGCGATGAGGTGCACTGTGGGAAGGACTTATTCCAACAGTATTCAGTACAAACTGAATGTGTGTTTACCTACATGCAGTGGTCCTGTGAAAGGAGTGGAAAGTACCCAGAGGAGGCTCCTTGGGGTTGTAGGGCAAGAGCCGAGAGTTTGGTCCCATGGGTGGCGCAGCTCTGAGGCTCTTTCTAGTAGACGTAGCTGGCGGTGTAGAGAGACCGCATGGCTGCCTCATCAGCCTCACCCGAGGGTTTGTACTCTCCCTGTGATGCCAGCCCATTAATCTGAAGACACAAAGGAGAGAGAGTGAGCTGCCGAATGCTGCACAACTGCATGGTCTTTCCAGGCGTTGTCAGAGAAACAGCCCTTTGCTGCATTCTTGCATCAGCTTTAGTTGGGGTGTGTGGCTGGGCAAAGCATCATGTGCTGCAGAAACAGAATAAAGCATCAAACTCAGAGCAACTGCTTGTCTGGGATTGGGTTGAATGGATCACATGTTCAAATGCTGGGTAATGGGCAGTCATTTTCTATCGAGTGAGATGCTGAAGGAACCGGAGTTAAAGTGTTTAACAGTTCCTGGAAGGCTCAATACACTGGTTTCCATCAGCATGACTGGTCCAACTAGTTAATTAGCAAAAAAAAAAAAAAAAAAAAAAAAAAAAAAAAAAGGAATGATAGACTGGGCCAAGTAACTAACAGCAGAGGCTGGAGCAAAAGCTAGCCCACACACAGTGTCGGAGGGGGAGGGTGCTGACCCCCGCGGTGCTGAGACAGGGGCTTCCATCTGGGAAGACCACCGTTTCGGCAAGGTCCGCACTGCAGGGGGAAACGTGGCAGGCAGCGCGATAAGGCAGCCCTGCATCCCGGAGCAGCAGCAGCAGGAGGCTTAAACGCGACAGGTGTCGGGCGTCCCCGCAGCCTCACCTTGGCGCGGGCGCAGAAGGCCTCCTGTGCAGCCTGCCGGTTTCCTGCCTGCCCCTGCCAGGCAGCGAGGGCAGAGGCCTGCAGGGCGCGGCCGTAGGAGAAGGTCAGCTTCCAGGGTCGGTGCAGCGGCGTCTGGTTGATGGCATTGAGGTTGAGGGAGGCCTCCTCCTCGCTCTGACCTCCCGACAAGAAGCAGATGCCTGGGACAGGGACAGGGATAAGAGACTGTCTCAAGCACTCCTTGCTCCGGTACACACGCACACGCACACGCGCACGCACGCACACACGCACACACGCACACACGCACACACGCACACACGCACACACGCACACACGCACACACGCACACACGCACACACGCACACACGCACACACGCACACACGCACACACGCACACACGCACACACGCACACACGCACACACGCACACACGCACACACACACACACACACACACACACACACGCACACACGCACACGCACACACGCACACGCACACACGCACACGCACACCCAGCCCCAACTCTCACCGGGCACAGAGGCGGGCACAGTGCGTCTCAGGGCAGTGACTGTTGCCATGGCAACCTCCTGGGGGGTGTACTTCTTGGTGCAGGAGTGTCCGGCGGTGACCATGTTGGGCTTCAGCAGGGTGCCCTCCAGGTAGACGTGGTGATCAGACAGGGCCTTGTACACAGCTGCCAGGACCTGGCAGGGGGAAAGGAAGGGGGGGGGGTTCCCTCCTTATCCTGACCAAATTCAGAGCATTTACCCCACTAAATTCCCTCCCTGTCCTTCAGCTGGCCAATGGAGAGCATTCCGTTTCAGCATGGTGGCCGCGTGTCACCCAGCTGGGCACTGCGTTGAGTCATCCCCACTGTGAAGCGCGCTGGAGCTCCTTGTAAGACTAAATGGATTGGTACTGTATAGAGGATCATTTATTGGTGTAATGTGTACGAGACAGTTTAACGCCACACAGGGGTGCGGGTGTTACCTTCTCTGTGACATACTGGCAGCGCTGCAGGTCATGGTCTCCGTCCGGCAGGATCTCCGGCTCCACGATGGGGACCAGGCCGTTCTGGGGGGTCAGAGAGGGGTTCAGGGAACATGGTCACTGCGCAGTGAGGTACGCGTGTCCTGTCCCGAGCGACTCGCGGGCGGGGCCGGGGGTACCTCCTGGCAGACGCTGGCATATCGGGCAAGCACGTTGGCGTTCTCAGCGATGGCGAGGGCGGAAGGGCAGCCGGCAGAGATCTTCAGCACACACCGCCACTTGGCGAAGTCGCAGCCGTCTTTCTTGTACTGGGCACAGCGCTCAGACAGGCCGTCCAGACCTGGAGGGAGGAGTTCACTTAATGCACAGATCCCCCCTGCACCGATTAGGCTAATGGTACAGGCCAGGCTGAAAACCTCCATACAAAGACTGAAATCGGCACAGACCAATGTAATGCAGCAAGGCTGAGCAGTTCCATTTCTACATTTGGGGAACTCATTTCATAACGCACCCCACCCCCAATATTTCAGCTGCTATTGGAAAGGTTCCAGCTCCGAAACTTCAAGGAATGCTGCCAACCTGAGAACATGCAGAAACATGCTTTTCCTGTGAGGATGTTAGGATGGAAGGTAAATGTATTCACGAAGGGTCTCAGCAAAGGTGGCACTGTGGCAGACTGCACAGTCAGGCCAGGGGGTACTGGCACTGACCACCTTGCGCTCCAGGCTCAGAGAGGGGTAAAGGGAGAGCGTTTTACCCTGAGTAGTCGTCTCTCCATCTGTTCCATTCAGTGCTGCTGTTCCTTTGTCTACCTGGAAATAGGGGGAAAAAAAAGCGTAAAGTCACCACTGCTGTTCTCCTCCAACACTGAGGGGGCGCCACTGACCCACTCCATCACCATTCCGTTTTTCTCACCTTGATCCCGACCACAATGCCCTTCTCCTTGACGAGCTGTGGGAAGGGAAGACCCTGCTCCGACTTCTGGTAGAGCGTCTCGTGGAAGAAGATGACCCCGCCCACGCTCTCAGAGATGGAGGGGTCGACGGAGAAGAGCAGGTCGCGGAAATAGCGGCGGTTCTCCTCGGTGTTCTCCACGCTTATCTTCTGCAGCCGCTTTCCCATGGTGCCTGAGAGCCGGGAGGGAGGGACGGAGCAGCCAAGTTTAATGCACTAACGCAGTTCATACGCTTAGCGGAGGGCGATGGGGCAGCCAAAGTCAAGCCTGTTTGTGCAGGTTTATCCATTTATAAAGCTGGACGTTTACAGAGTTGCTTCAGGCCCAAAGATACACCACCAGCAATGTGCCACCAGAGAATCGGACCAGCAGCCTTTGGGTCACAGGCCCTGCTTGCTACTGCTACACCAATGCAGGCCGACACAGAGGACTCAGGGGCTTCCACAGCATCCGCCAGTGTAACTGCCACCACCTACACCGGCTCAGAGAGCTTCGGCTCTGCAGTGTGGTGGGTTAGCAGTTCCTCAAATACACCCCTTCCCCACCCCTCACCGTCCACACCCCGCTCGCTCACCCACGGACTCGTCCGCCGCCAGGATGCCCTTCCCTGGAGCAACGATGCGCTGGGCGATGGTGGCCAGCTCCTGCTTCTGCTCCGGGGAGAGAGAGGGGAACTGATGGGTCATCCTGAGAGAGAGAGGGGGAGAGGGGGTTAATACAGCACTGCACTGAGAGAGAGGGTTAATACAGAACTGCACTGAGAGAGAGGGTTAATACAATACAGTACATTAACACTGCACTGAGAGAGAGGGGTAATACAGTACAGTACAGAAACAGTGACTGACTGGACACTACAGTACGTTAACATCGCACTGAGACACTGCACAGTACAGTACAGATGAATTATTGTGTGTTCTATGGAACCATAGTGTGTGCATGTTAAAGCACCTGCTCACCTGATGGAAATACAGTACAGGTAACATACATTGAGCATTCATGCCAAACTGTCAACCCCTGCTGAACAGCAGTGCACCAAGGCTTACTCAGCGGCACAAAGTTCCTTTATGGTGCATTGACTGCATACAGCAATGGCAGATACTTCACCCACATCCAGCGCAAATCCACAGACACCTGCTACACAGATGCACCGCAGCAGGGAAACTTAGGTTCACTCAACACTTTCCAGGCAATTAGTGTGTGGGTACTCATTTCACTCACAGTGGTTCCAACTGGCACTTCTGAAAGGCACCAGATGTAACCAGGTGCATAACAGGTGCAACGCCAAACTTGGCAGAGCAACGTGCATGGCGCGTGCAGGCACCGCGAGGAACCGAGCATCCTCCACGCAACGGGATACATCAGTTCATCTGATTCGATCTCCCGTTTCTACCGCATTCCCGTAGATCCTCTCCCCTGCCCGTCATTGTTACGCCTGTACTGTAACAAAAAAGGCTGATTGTCCTCGCAGCACCCCGGAAAAACAGGTTCACAGTTCTGAAAACAAGCCTAAGGTCTGTGGCTGATCAGCACAAATACTAACTCGTGCGCGTACACTGAACCCTGCAGCCGCGGCGCACTAATTTGCGGCGTTTACCATGAGAATCACCACGGCCCTCGGAGATGAATGCAACGTAAACGCGGTCCCCGTCAAACACCACAAATTAACGCCTATTCATTCATAACGATAGAACTACGCATTCGGTTAGCTTGCTTACTACCCAACTGGAAAAAAATTACAATGCATCTTCGAACAGAACACGCGCGCAACTGCTGCGAAGCGTCAGCAACGTTAGATTTGCCATTTAAAAAGTACTTTCAAAAGTGTCCTCCATTCTAAAAAAGTACCAACATTAAGTGTTTAATTCACAATACAAATTCAAATTTGTACTTGATTCACTTTGCCCCTTTCACCCGAAAAACACAAAAACTCTACGGCTTTCCAAAGGACTCAATGTGTGGAAAATAATTTCATCTGATTGCGAGTTTACCTCGTCTTCTCTACCTGTCCTCCACGTCGCAGGTAAAAGCTTCCTACTTAAAATGTATTAACCATGGACTGCATATCAAAATAACTAGCAGTAACGGAGAAATTGAATCACGATCTGACAGATAAAGACTGCAAAGGTGCGCATTACTTACTTGTAACTTTGGGTGTGAGTTTGCAAAGACTGCGAAAAAAGCGTAAACCCGGACCTCCTCCACGAACAGAACACCCTGTTGCACTAATTGGGAGCGTGCCGCTGTAACAAGGTGATATTTATTAGAGAAGTTCAAGCCCCCGGATGACGGCAGCTCGGGGTGTGACGTGGCCACACCGTGGCGTCGTGAGCGCAGAGGCAGCCGCGGGACGGGGAACGGGCGTGAGGTGGATCTGCTGTTCTGATTGGTCAGGAAGAGGGAGCGAGTGGACGTGCTGTGGTTCCGTGGGCGCGCGAGCGCCCGTGCACCGCGAGTTGCATCCAACTTTTAGGCTGCAGAATATTCTTTTAAACGCTGCGCCCACAGCCCGGCCATGCGTTCTGCGGGGCCAGTGTGCAGACAAAGACCGGAGTGTGCCTGCCGGTATAATGTGTTTTTGTGTGCCTGTATGTAAAGGTGTGTCAGTTCAGCAATGCTGACATTAGACTTTTCTGCTTGTCTGAATTGTTCTCCGCTAGCACAGTGAAAGGAGCCCAGCCTGTCCAGTGTTACTGCTCTGTTGGTTCAGGAATGCACGGTGCGTGGTGACATGATCACACCCGGGGCTGAACTACAGTTATGTTATGCAATTGACAGTTATGTAATGGACAAATGCATGCTCTGAAGTTCTCTCTCATTTTTGTCGGCTTATTTGCAGTTAGTACGTTAGCATGGTAGTACTAGCAAAGGTGTACGCTAGGTCAGTCATACTCTATAGGCTCATATCAAATATCATGTCATATTGTCATGTCACTAGATAAGCACATTCAGGTTCTTCCAGTTTTCAAAACTCAGATTGAGTATGGTGTTTCCTTATCTCCCCTTCTCTCACAAACAGGTCAGAGTACAATCACTTCATATTTTTAAAGAGCAAATGCAGAATGTTTGTCTTCATTTTTGCTGGGTCGTTTCCTGGTCACATCCCCAAACTGGATTAATATTAGTTTGCATACGAAACATGCCAAGACTATTGTTACGTATTTTTTTTATCATAAAGCTTAAACTACTTAATGTCTCGCGGGTGTCAAAAGTGTTTTAGTGTTTAAGGTTTTTGTATCAAACTTGATAAATCACTGCTGATGTAGCCTAAACCTTAGATCTAAATTGACCTAAACCTTGATCTAAGTACGTTATTTTCGCTACACTGACATGCTTATCCGTTACTGATTGACTCAGGAGCAGCTCAGGTAATGTGTCTTGCTGAAGGTCACTGCAGCAGTGATATGCGCGGACTCGGGAGCTGTGACCCACTGGTCCAGATTACACTGCTCCAGCTACTCGACCACGAGTCGCTCCATGTGTTCCACTGCGATGCTTAACTGGGAAATGGCTCCCTCTAGAGGAATAAATGGGATACCGTCTCAGTCGGAAGGCAGTGTAGAAAGGCATTGACGGCTCTTCCAGTCAGTCAGAGGAGCGACCCAGAATATCTCGGATGTCCTATCTTGTGCAGAGAAGAGTCCAGGGGAGCAGTACACCGTAAACTTGTGGCGCATCCACCATTTGCAGGTACAAAGCGGTGGTAGCCCTTAAATTACTTGGAGGCTAAAGCGAGTCATCAGAATAAGAACATTTAGAAGAGGAAACAGATGTGAACTATTGGTAATCAAAATGTCATTCCCTGACCGGGAATCGAACCCGGGCCGCGGCGGTGAGAGCGCCGAATCCTAACCACTAGACCACCAGGGAAGGGATGCCAGTAATCGGAACATATGCTGGACTTACATCGAGTCGTTTCTGAACCATTGATTGACCTAAACGCCATTAAACTGAATTGTGATTAAGACGCAGGTTTGATTTGACCGTTTACATGTCTCCGCAAAAAAGGCATATCCCAAATATACTTGTAAATAATGGATAACTCGATTAATGGCAAGGACAAGCGGAAGGTGACAGACTGACTTTCTGCTGTTCCCTGTCCCCGTCCCGCCGCTTTCATGCAGTGAGAAGCAGGGCTATAGCCGTGAGAACCAAGCAGCAATATTATTGTACGGCTAACGGCTCAGATAACCGGCATCAGCATTAACAGTAACGTTTAAATACAAACAATAAATGCGAATGAGGTGTTTACATGCTCCAATAAGGTCGGGGTACGATAGGCAATTTACCGCGACTTTGATTACTAAGATCAAGAGCTTGATCGCATTAAAATAATTGAAGGAATGTGTTTATATGACTTGTGCATTAAAATCGCATTACTAACGTTCGTGTAAACGTGGCCATTGAATATATATCCAAGCATTCCTGTATGCAAGGGCGTAGGTTTGAGTTCGATATTCGTGGGGACACATCTGACGCTACATAGGACAAAGCGTTATAAAGGAGCAGCAGTGTACCTATATCGGTGCCATGAATCATCGAACTGTATTTGGGTGAGTACACGAACGCTTAGACACCCACAAGCACCCTTCGATAGCTCAGTTGGTAGAGCGGAGGACTGTAGATGCTACATCAGTAATCCTTAGGTCGCTGGTTCGAATCCGGCTCGAAGGAGTGGCTTTTTAATTCTATTCACCAACAGAAGAGGGGAAATGAATACACACGGGAATTCCCAGGAGAGAAACCCAGGCTGCATCACGGAAGTGCTACATTATGTACTTTAATTTGTGGTTGGACTGTGGCATTCATAGCCTCACTCCCCAAATTAGCATACAGGGCGCAGCAGTCCCGTCTAACCGGATGTGAGAGCGCTACATACAACATATTTCCGAGCACAGGCGCAGAACTGTTTAAGCCACACACGTTACCTGGCACAGGTACGCTACTATAGGCTACAAACCAAACACAGTACCTGGCACAGGAACACTACTGATCAAGCCAAACAGCTTACAAATTTCAGTTTACAGCATGACGCATTACGAGGAAGGAACGACAAATACATGTGTACGGGAATTAAAGCGAACAGCTGAAATGAAACGGCTTCCCCGGCCCACCATACTGAGGCAAACCACGTTGGCGTTTCCCGTGGGTACTTGGGAGCTCTTACACGTAAGTGCGTGTACAGCGCCACCCTCTGGGCGAAAACGGAAGTGCGAGCTTAGGGAGGTGACCGTAGAACTTTCCCTCGGAGAAGCTGGTCGCCTTTAAAAAGACAGCATTTAACTAGCTGGAAGTGAAGTTTTAAAAAAATTGGCGTCTTGCACAGTCAAAACCACATGTGCAGCCAACAAACGCTGTCAAAATAAAACGTTAGTTAGTTTACATTGTTTTTAATCTCATCAACAGGAAAATCGAAAAAACTGGTTGAATGGCTGCAACAGACCAGATGGAAAAATAGGCGTGGACACGTGGAAGCAAGGAGCAAATTTAAAAGAACAATAGATTTTTAGACGTTCATTTTTCGGAATGAATTATGAACCACCAGAAAGATGTTTTGATGTTACAACTGTAATACGCCAATGAAAGTAAAATAATTAAGATCGATTCTGTACATAATTATGTGCTTGTTAGATTGAGAAGTTGGCAGGAACCAATAAGTCAAGCTGTGTTAAGTTTGTACTCAAACGTACCAAAACATATTGGCGTACGGGATGAAGCGAAAGGTTGAAGAGGAAGTTTAACTGTTACAAAAGTTTCTTCCCTTTCTCTTTTGAGAGAAAAAAACTAACTTAATCCATTACCTTTAAGGTAACCTCATTCCATTTACACTATTTCGACGGGATCACTTGGCTTCGTAGATTACAGCACACTGGAAAATGCATGTCGGTTGGTTAGCTTTAGCGCTGTCGGTGTTGAGCGCTTCGGTGCCTTGCGGGGCCGTAAATGCGAATCCGACCGAGGAGACTCCGAAGCTGACCGAGTGGCTGCAGGGCTCCCGGTCTCGGCTGCTGGAGGTGGCCAAAGAAGCGCACGGATACGTGGTGTCCATCGTCGGGGCACGGGCGGTTGAAACGTCGTTTGAGGTATGATGTGGGTGTGTTTTTGAAAACTTTTATTCTGAATACATTTCAAACTTGGTTGATCTGATTTTTTCGGGGATCTGATCATTCCTTTAACTCTTTGCTCCACTCTTTCTCCGTATCGCTGTCTCCAGGCCTCGCCTTTGCTGTGCTAGCAAGTTGACGTTAGTTTGCATTTCTCCGTATTTGATCTCTGGTTAGCAGATTTCTCTGCCTTTGCCTTCTCCACCCAGACATGCCCGGGGGAGCCACCCTTCCTGGTTCGCGCTTCTCCTCCCATGCTCCCCGTGCACATTTCCCTACGCTTTTCCACCCGCGCGCTCTCCTGCCCGTCTCGTGCCCCGCGCCTGCACGAGCAGAGCGCTAAATTGTTTGCGGAACGACGCCCAGAATGCATTATCATATAAATGTACTACTCAACATTTAAAACATTTAAAACCCAACTGTAATCTGTAATCTCTCTCCCCCCCCCCTCCCTCTCTCTCTCTCCCTCTCCCAGTGTGTGCAGGGAGTGATCAGGGTTCTTTCGGAGGGAGCAGCCAGTGGGCTCAATGTGGCAGCCGTGTACGTCTCTGAGATACTCAGGGCTGCCGGGGTCTCAGGTGAGAACTGCCCTGACTCAACACTCACACCGAACCTGCTCCCTTAACACTGTGACTCAACACTGACTCAACACTCACACTGCACTCACTCTCTCAACACGGTGGCACGTCCCTGAGCACCGCCAGCCCTGCACACTGGCATGTCCCTGAACACCGCCAGCCCTGGCCCCTCTGCACTCTCCGCTGTTCACTGTACTGACACCCCAGCATAAAACGCCTGTGCCCCCCCCGATGTCCAACAGCCCCTAGCTCATGTGCTCATGTCTCTCTCTCTCTCCCCCCAGTCACACTGCCTTTTCACCACATCACACCAGAGGGAGTGGCCTTCGTCGCTCAGTGGGCCCTGCTGGCTCTGATTGGCTACTGGCTGCTGTCCCTGCTGTTCCGATTGGTGGGCTCGGTGCTGAGGCGGGTTCTGTGGCTGCTGAAGCTGGGCGTGGCCCTGTGGCTGTTCGCGCTGATCGTGGGCGACACCAGCGCTAGCACCGACACCACGGCCCTGCGCCTGGCGGGTCTGGTGTTCGTCTGCGTCCTGCTGGGCCTGGGCAGAACCGGCGCCGACGGGAACCGCAGCAGATACCTGGAGAACCGGGTCAGGGGCCTGGAGGCCAAACTGAAGGACATGGAGCGCAGGAGGAAGGATGAGTGACGAGAGAGAAGAAAAATGAAATAACACAGAGGAGAGGAGAGATGGAGGGCTGGGGACAGCTGGGGGGGGGGGGGGGGCTGCAGTCCGTGTAAAATAAGAAAAAAACTGATACATGGCTGTCTTTTCCAAGATGTTTTCATGTTTAATACTGCATATACATCATCTGTGGCAGCAGCTAGAAGTGATCATGCATGCATGTATGATACAGAAAAATGCATACTAAAGTGAAAAAACGAAAGTCCAGCACATGAATGCAGGGAGTATACGGCACACAACTGCACAATGAGAGCAAATACAAACTGCTGTATGAACATGTGTGATGGCAGCCTGGTTTTTTTCCACGTGAATATCGTGTACTTCTGCACAGTAAAAGCAAATACAAACTATAAAAATGCGTGTGTACTATCTCACACTATTGACACGCGTAATACAAGCATTCCTCAGGTTTTTAGACATGGCAGGAAAGTTGGATTATTTCTGCGTTTAGCTGTGCCTGCGTCACTCTATAGTTGCTTATGAAATACACAACACAGCAGAAGTAACGCAGGGTGTTCTACAAGGTCGCACGCTTTCACGCCACACTGCGTATGGCAGGGTAGCAGTGCTGGTGATCTGAAGCTGACTGAGATAGCTACCGCAGGGCGGTTCGGGTTCACTCCCACCACCTGAGAACCTCGGGGGCACAGCTCTGAACCTCTGCTGAATTTTCTTCTGAGCACTTGTCAAAAACTGTCACCTGGGTTACTGGGCTTGTGCGTCAAAGTAATTGGAAGGTGAAATATGTGTGAGTCTCCACCAGGTGGCGCAGTTGCTGCGCAGCAAGGTGGAGGTGTGCGTGGCGGCTTCCTTCCCCTCAGATTGAAGAGGTGGTAGTGTGGCGTAATAACCAGCAGGTTGTGAGGTCAGATCCTCGGTGTGACACTGCTGTTGTACCCTTGTGCAAAGGCACTTCACCTGAACTGATTCAATGAAGCAAAGGTATTAAATTAGGGACTGATTCATGGGTAGCAATGTTATTTGGGCTGCTGCTGTACCCCTGGGCAAGGTACTTAACCCATGATTGCTCCAGGAAATATCCAGCTGTATAACCAGATAAAACTAACCTATGTAAGGGGCTCTTCTCCAGAGTGACTGCTACATTACAATAATGTAAATGTAATGTAAATGAACTGATTCAGTAAAGCAAAGGTACTAAACCTGAACTACCTGCGGCAGGTTGAGGTCCAGTCCAGTTAAGCTGTGGGGGAGGTTGAGGTCCAGTCCAGTTAGGCTGTGGGGCAGGTTGAGGTCCAGTCCAGTTAAGCTGTGGGGGAGGTTGAGGTCCAGTCCAGTTAGGCTGTGGGGCAGGTTGAGGTCCAGTCCAGTTAAGCTGTGGGGGAGGTTGAGGTCCAGTCCAGTTAGGCTGTGTGGCAGGTTGAAGTCCAGTCCAGTTAGGCTGTGGGGCAGGTTGAAGTCCAGTCCAGTTAGGCTGTGGGGCAGGTTGAGGCCCAGTCCAGTTAGGCTGTGGGGCAGGTTGAGGCCCAGTCCAGTTAGGCTGTGGGGCAGGTTGAGGTCCAGTCCAGTTAGGCTGTGTGACAGGTTGATTTCCAGTCCAGTTAGGCTGTGTGGCAGGTTGAGGTCCAGTCCAGGTAGGCTGTGAGGCAGGTTGAAGTCCAGTCCAGTTAGGCTGTGGGGCAGGTTGAGGCCCAGTCCAGCTAGGCTGTGGGTAGGGTTGAGGCCCAGTCCAGCTAGGCTGTGGGCAGGGTTGAGGCCTATGGTTTGGTTGTGGCACACTCCAGTTCGGCAGACTGGGAGGATTGAGTGAAAGGGGGCTGAAGACCTGCACAAACACAGACACAGCCCATCCACTGCTCATTCATAATTGCCTGAATAATGACATCATACACCTGATACAGCATCCGTCCTGTTCCTATGGACACACACACACCTGATTCCACTCACAGACAGGTACGGGTACAAACATTAACACACACACACACATGAATGCACACACCTGCTCGGATCTGTCCATCTGTGAGGCATCGTTCTGAATGAGGGGATGCTTTTTCTTGTAGCGCTTTCTCTTCTTGATGCAGTAGTAGATCCCGCACCCTAACCCCACGATCAGCAGCAGCGACAGGTAAGCCCTGAGAGGCTGATCTGGGGCAGAGGGAGAGGCAAGTGACACCAGCAACATCACAGAATCACTCGCAGACCCTAACCCTAATCCAACATCACAGATTCACTCACAGAGCCTAATCCAACATCACAGATTCACTCACAGAGCCCAACCCTAACCCAACATCACAGAATCACTCACAGACCCAAACCCAACATCACAGATTCACACACAGAGCCTAATCCAACATCACAGATTCACTCAGAGCCTAACCCAACATCACAGATTCACACACAGAGCCTAACCCAACATCACAGACTCACACACAGACCCTAACCCTAACCCAACATCACAGAATCACTCACAGAGCCCAACCCAACATCACAGACTCACACACAGACCCTAACCCTAACCCAACATCACAGAGTCACTCACAGACCCCAACCCTAATCCAACATCACAGATTCACTCACAGAGCCTAACCCAACATCACAGACTCACACACAGACCCTAACCCTAACCCAACATCACAGAATCACTCACAGACCCTGACCCTAATCCAACATCACAGATTCACTCACGGAGCCTAACCTAACATCACAGACTCACACACAGACCCTAACCCTAACCCAACATCACAGAATCACTCACAGACCCCAACCCTAATCCAACATCACAGATTCACTCACAGAGCCTAACCCAACATCACAGATTCACTCACAGAGCCTAACCCAACATCACAGATTCACACACAGAGCCTAACCCAACATCACAGATTCACTCACAGAGCCTAATCCAACATCACAGATTCACTCACAGAGCCTAATCCAACATCACAGATTCACTCACAGACCCTAACCCTAACCCAACATCACAGATTCACTCACAGAGCCTAATCCAACATCACAGATTCACTCACAGACCCTAACCCTAATCCAACATCACAGATTCACACACAGACCCTAACCCAACATCACACATTCACTCACAGACCCTAACCCTAACCCAACATCACAGATTCACACACAGACCCTAACCCAACATCACACATTCACTCACAGACCCTAACCCAACATCACAGAATCACTCACAGACCCTAACCCTAACCCAACATCACAGATTCACACACAGAGCCTAACCCAACATCACAGATTCACTCACAAATCTCCATGGCAGTGAACCAATCAGCAAATAATGAGTCTGTGCTCAAACTCATTGTGCTCACTGCAGTGGAGCCAGAGAACCTTAAATAAAGCAAAAATGGCTCCATGGTTGGAAAAAATACATTATTCTAAAAAATGTTTTTACTTGTAGCATTACTCATGCAGATCAGCAGTGTGGTGCTGTGGTACAAAGCAGAACTGTGTGGCACTGCCGGTCTCCGGGGGGACTGACCGGGGACGTGGAGCTCTGTGACCGACACCAGGTCGGCCCGTCCGTCGCGGAGCTTGTACTGTCCGCTGTCCTCCTCTGTCAGGTTCTCCATGACGATTCTGCCTGGCAGCACATGGATCCGCCCCCGGTACCGCCCCTCCAGCGCCACGACCCACCCGCCGTGCACCAGGATGCTGTCGGCCCTGCCCTTTGCCGGGGTGAAGTTGAGCTGGGCATCAGCCGAGGGGAAGGGGACCTGGATGCTCATGGAGCCGTTAACGTCCAGGGAGAGGCTGAAGCGTTCCTCTGGCGGAGAGAGCGGACACAGCAGGGGGGATAAAACAGCAAAACCCAGCTCCAAATTCAGATTTTTATTCTCATTTTTCTCCCTCCATATGGCACTCCTGCTCACCTCTGACGGTCAGGGTGAGGGCGGAGAGGGTGTTGTTTCCTCTGTCCTCTTGGCTGTACCTTCCCTGCTCCTCGTAGGTGACCCTATCGATGACCCAGCGCTTGCCGTCCACCCTGCCCCGTCCTCGGGGGCAGCTCAGCGGGTCCCCGCTGCTGTTGCTCCACACGGGGATGGGCGCGGAGAAGGGCGAGCTGGCGGGCGAGAAGTACAGCACCACCGCTGTTGGGGCGAGGGTGACAGCCATCTTATGCCCGTAATACAGCGTGCTGTTCTCACACTTCAAACAGTCTAAGGGAGGGGGGGGGGGAGAAAGAGAGAGAGAGAAAAAAGTGAACTTGAATGTAACTGTGAATGTAGCTATCAGTCGTCAACTGGCGATTTCAGCTATATTCACCAGTTTACCTTTTTTTCTGATTCGAAACGCCCATAAATTCATTTCTAAAGTTGCAGCACTTTTTGCAAATAACCAGTTTAAATGTATGAGGTCAGATATGAAAAAACAAAGACCTAGACATGTCACAGAATGTGTCAGGGTTTTAAAATTACATATTTTCTAAAACTCACCTGCACAGACAGCGAGACCCAACAAGATCCACAGCCACATTGCCTGTGGAGAAGAGAGGATAGCGTGTGAACTGTAACCCTACGGTAAAAACCATCGCAGGTTCTGTGATGCGACGAAGAAAGTAATCCACTTGCGTTTGTCCAAAATCTTGCCACATCAGATCTCCGAGGCTTTAATTGTACGTTTTCACAGCTTCTTAGGTTTTGCGATTGTTACAGTCTGAATAAACGTAGCCTGTTGTTCTAAAATCGACATGCTTATTCGCTTAATTGCAGCCGCTTACTCCCTTTGGAATGCGCATTAAAAGGGTTTATTTTTCCCTGACTCATTGCATAACTGTGCGCTACATTCACACGGCTGGTCGGTGCAGATCAACAAGTGCAGTTAGTAACAAAGTGCAGGAGTGAAACACTTTGAAATGCGACTGTAACCCTCAAAACTCAATTTCACTCTTTGCATCAGCGATTTTCCATAATGCTCATACATTTAATAAAATAATCAACCATCATGTGCAACCATAGGTACAAACTTCACTGCTAAAACGCACATTTCCTTTATATCTTGCTTGTCTGGTTTTCGAAGGTAATTAAATGCGTGCGTGTGTGTGTGTGAGCGTGTTGGTAGGGTGGAGGTGGGGTCATTTAGGTCAATCGCGAACACTGGACTGAATTGGATTCCCTGCAACCGCCCCTGATTAACAAAACTTAATAACTTTACAAGGGTCATGATCCAATTAATTGAGAGGCGCGTGACTCAAAAGGACGTTTCCGCTGCTCGATAAAACTGGACCATTAGCAGAGAAACAGCGCAAAATGCCCCCACCGAGTTTTAGTGTGCTCGTCGATTTTTATCTGTTCCACATTTTGGACTTGGCTACTCGAGTACTGCCCTGTGTGATGACTTTTGGTAGAAGACTGGAGAAATTACGGAGTGTACCCAAATTACAGCGGAACAATACGCACCGCTCCTAGAATTTCATGCCTTTAAACCTTTGCAATCCGAGAGTCCAAAACACGTGATCAGCACCGGCTCGGCGCCGGGACAAAATACGGAGGGGTCCAACAGCAGTACACGGGGGGTACAAAAACATAATAAATACTATGTAGACATCGGGATATAAGGAGACAACTGACGGTGCACTGAGGTCCGTCTGGGGGTGCAATGCACCCCTAAGCACCCCCGTAGCACCGGCCCTGGTGACCAGTGACCGAGTCGTGATTTTCGATCCCTTCTGTTCATTTTTATTTATTTTTTTGTGGGATCGAACTTAATCTACCATTATCTAACTGAAAGATGATATTTCAAACTTTCTGAATTCAGGAGTTACAGTTACCCTAAATGACCTTAACCCTGGAGGCAATGTTAGAGAGTTCATGAAAGAAAGTAAATTTTGATGGAATTTGCGAGGATCGAACACGTGTGTAAGTAGACATTGATGACGTGCTGTATAGCGGTAGTAAAGCTTGCAAGAGGGGAGCTTTATGCAGTAAATTTGGATACCACTCAGCAACGACATGTGAAGAGTTCATTAATCTATAAAAACCGCGTCATGTAATTACACTTATCTAACTCTGTTATTACTAGTACTCACAAGGGCAGATTACACTGTCATCAGACATTATACGGAGAGGAGCCTGCCCATGAGAGTCCAATCTATGAACCAAATTTTGTAAACCCGATTCTGTTTTTTAATTTCAATCACAACGTTGCGATTGTGGCTGCGCCCACTGTCGCACATCCATGTTTCACCCAGAAAAAGTAAAGGATTCTGCCCTCCAAGCTCCAGACAACGCGATATTTTGGCATGGATCTCTGGAGCAAAGACCTGGATATAATTAACACAATAACAAACAGGCGCATTTTCTCGATGTTGGGAAAAAGGGTAGACCGCGACCATACACCCAAATGACAGTCTTTACAACAGACATTCAAATTCGCCTATCAAGTTCGTGCGATGTTTCCTCGGAGGCGGGCATTAAGAGAAACATGCTTCAAGATTGGTTACTCGCTCTTCAAAGGCGGGTCCTGGAGGACGAATGCCTCCACAGACTCGTCGCTAATTGGCTGGATAGATTTAGGGGTGGAGCTGGAGGACACGTGCAATCCCGGCATGCAGTGGGCAACGCGGCAACGTTCGACGCGCAACGTGCATGAGCTTGTCGCTGGAACAGGAAAACACGCAAAAACAAGTAAAAATAAATAAATACAAAGAGCAAAACAATCAGAGAATATATCTGATAAATCAACGATTTGCTAAGAAGAACAGGTTGTTCACTTAGGTACTGTCATTATCTGATCGGACGAACAGCGGTTTTCGGAAGATGTCTTTAGTTTGTGCAAGTAAGTTCAAATGAATGGCCTTCAGGAGTGAAATGCTTGCATTGTTGAAATTTAACATGTTTTGATATGCTGTTTGGCCGATCGGAAATATTTTTCTGTTTTAGTCCTAACTACGTCTGGCTAGCGATCGCTAGCGTGTCTAGCTCAGTTTCTTCTCTGTCTAGCAGACTATAGCGATCCAGAGATTTCTTGCCAAGAACAAACTTTAAAACAGGATAGTCTATCTGGCTGTCCTATTAGTCAGCTAACAAGTTAGCCAGCTAGCTTTTTCGGAGAAATTATGAAATGTTGAAACGGATAGTTAGCTTACTTAAATACTAGTTTGTGGCAGTTGCAGTGACTGGAGGTTGTTGTTTTACTTTAATTAATGTTGTGAATTTTGAAGGAGTGTTTACAATGCAACACGATGCGAGTTAAATCCCATCGCTGGTGCTTTGGGTCAGAGGGTCTGTAGCTCCAGTCCCGGACGGGACCCCGCTTGTACCTCCAGTCCTGTCACTACATTTTATGGTTTATTGGCATTTCCCGAACATAATTAGATTACTCCAAGAGTTTAATACACGTCATACTTACATTTTTAGTTTTGAAAAACCCGATCGTTTTCACTGTCATTGATGCGGAGGCTGACGGCTTTCATTCTTGTTCAGTGAACAGATTCTTGAAACAGTAATTTGAATGATATTTTATGGTATCTTCGCCAGCATTCTGAATTCAGTCCTGTTCGCCTTAGAGTCTAATTGCCCTTCCTCCAGTGTGGAGCAGGGTAACCTCACTGCCAGCTACCTAGCATTACAGTGAAAGAAAGATGACAAAACCCTGTCTAGAAAATTCTTCGTCTGACCGTTTGAAGACAGCAGGGGTCAGTTCCAAATTTCACCCAGAAACCCCCAGTAAGGGCCTCATCATTCGGACAACAGCACTTAATTCATTACCTTTAAATGGCCAAGTCCTGCTGCTTACCACACTATGCCACACTACAGGAAGTGATTTATTTATTTCAGGGAATGTAGCTGCCCCTACAGAGGAGGGGGTTGTTTCTGCCTCTCATAGTGAGGCCTTGAGGGATAGCTATGGAGCTCAAGACAAGAATAATGTAGAAACATCTGCTCTGTCAGGAGGAACATCTGGTTTGTGCATGGTGGCCATTTCAGAGTGGAGAACTGTACTGAAACAAAACTAAAGGCAAAGCAGGGTAGTGAGCAGAGGTGCACTCCATGTGGCACAGCTTCCTCAGTGCCGTGTCTGTACGGGATCAGTCAGGGTGAAACGGCCCGGGCCTGTGTTCCTCTGGTGCTGTGAGTCACGCTGCGTCTTGCCATTGCAGTCTGTAACGAGGTCCCGGAGAGGCCCTGCGTCTCGCCCGTCTCCAACCAGGTGTTCGAGCGGCGGCTCATTGAGAAGTACATCGCCGAGAACGGGGCCGACCCCATCAACGGCCAGCCCCTGTCCGAGGAGCAGCTCATTGACATCAAGGGTGCGTGTGTGTGTGTGTGCGTGCGCGTGTGTGTGTGCCTGTGTGTGTGAGAGTGTGAGTGAATATGCATGAGAGGATTGTGTGCGAGTGTGTGTGTGTGTGTGTGTGCCTGTGTGTGTGAGAGTGTGAGTGAATATGAGAGGATTGTGTGCGAGTGTGTGTGTGTGTGTGTGTGTGTGTGCCTGTGTGTGTGAGAGTGTGAGTGAATATGAGAGGATTGTGTGTGAGTGCGTGTGTGTGTGTGCGCGCGCGCGCGTGTGTGTGTGTGTGTGTGCGTGCCTGTGTGTGTGAGAGTGTGTGTGAATATGAGAGGATTGTGTGCGAGTGTGTGTGTGCGCGCGCGTGTGTGTGTGCCTGTGTGTGTGAGAGTGTGTGTGAATATGAGAGGATTGTGTTTGAGCTCCCAGGGTTGGGTTTGTGTCTCCATTCTTTACAGTATGGACTACACAAGGAAGTTAATTTCCAGAAGTGGGCTGCTGTTTGAGGGAGCTGTCTTGTTTCACAGGGTGTTTTTGCATAATTTACTGAGTAACAGATGCCCATACTGAGGGTGGCGTTTATTGTGTCCACTTACATTGCAGCAGTCATCCACTGTTAGACCACATTGCAATGTGAATCACACATCAGCAGAGCCGCCACTGAACCTACAAACCTTTCATTCCGTGGGTGC
>NC_050604.1:26215801-26220801 GCF_013368585.1 Megalops cyprinoides
CACAGAAAGGGAACTGCAGTCAAACTGACCTGTTGGACAACACAGAGGCATTGTAGAATTCAAACACAGATACACACAGGCAAACAGAGACATGCAGACACATATAGGTTACACACACACACACACACACACACACACACACACACACACTACAGTACAAACACACAGAACAAGTATATCTAGATTTTGACCCACTTTTTTGTTTTATTGATTCTTGGATTTTAGTGCCATGCGTTCCTGTTCGTTATTTCTTTTTGTTCCTTTGCTTTTTTCCCCTTTCTCACTCCTGCCGTGTGACCCCCTCTCCTCTGCTCACTGTCTCCGTGCCCACCCGCACACCCGACCCCCGCACACCCTGTCTTTCACTGTGCTGGGGAGTAATGGTTTTTGATGAATAATATTGATGGATATATGTTTGACATGTTTTTGAGAAGAATTGTTAAGTTTTCGTTTTATATTTTTTAAGCGTTCGTTTTGACATTTTGCCTTCCTAGCCTCGTTCTCCACATCCTCTCCTTTCTCCTCTCTTCCTCCTCCTCTCCTTTCTCCTCTCTTCCTCCTCCTCTCTTCCTCCTCCTCTCCTTTCTCCTCTCTTCCTCCTCCTCTCCTTTCTCCTCTTTCCTCTCCTCTCCTTCTCTCTTTCTCCTGCTTTCTGATCCCTTCTCCTTCTCGTTTATTCTCTCTGAAATCTGAAGTACCCAGTTTTGCATTGTGAATTCTCTCTCAGACCGAGATTGTTTCATATGTAGATGGTGCTTGATTTGGATCTCAATAAAACCTTATAAAAATCCACTGCCTCATCACCTCTGCCTCAGTCACTTCTGTGTCTGTGTGTGTGTGTGTCTGTGTGGGGAAGAAACTCCCCCCAAACTGTGGGTTCTTTGTGTGCCCTGGGTCTCTGTATGTCTGAGTGTGTGTGATGCCCCTGTTTATTACGAGCATAGAGCTGGTGTGTGTGGGAGGGGTCACACCGCTGTGAGCAGCATGGGTGGGGAGTAAAGAGTGGGAGACCCGGTCACTGATTGCTTAACTCATTTAACTTAGTTTTTGGTGGTGAGATCTGTCTGCGAGCTCTGAAAAGCTCAAACACACAAGTCTCTCCAATCGACTCGGAGAGAGAGGAAATCCCTGCCGCTGCCCAAACGGTGAGCTTCAATTTCCTGCCGGTTTTTGTGTGTGATGCTCCTAATATTCACTTGTATCTGCCTTGCTCAGATTTAGGCGGCTGCTTATTGCGCCACAGTTTAGTAAAGTCAGAAGTATCTTCAGCAGGGGCACGAATGACCATAACCATCTGAAGAATGGCATTATTCACCGATCAGACCCAACTGCCGTAAAACTGTCAAAGGCCATAGATGTTTATGAATATAATCCTAAAGGCTGATATTTTATATGTGATTGTGAAGTGCTTGTGTGGTGCTATTTTGCATTGGAACATGTAGCTGTAGGGAATGAATGTGGATGATTCTCACCCCCATGAGACGGTCAGGACTGTAGATGGGCTTTTGCAAAGTCTCACCGTTCAGTGAACATTTTCATTATGCATGCAGATGATGGGCAGTAGATGTGATTTCACTCAGTGAGGGGGAACCTGCAGCCTCTGTTTGGGGGTGTTCCCGGCCTGTAACGGTTGCTCCTGCTGTTTGGGGGTGTTCCCGGCCTGTAACGGTTGCTCCTGCTGTTTGGGGGTGTTCCCGGCCTGTAACGGTTGCTCCTGCTGTTTGGGGGTGTTCCCGGCCTGTAACGGTTGCTCCTGCTGTTTGGGGGTGTTTCAGGCCTGTAACGGTTGCTCCTGCTGTTTGGGGGTGTTTCTCGCCTGTAACGGTTGCTCCTGCTGTTTGGGGGTGTTCCCGGCCTGTAACGGTTGCTCCTGCTGTTTGGGGGTGTTCCCGGCCTGTAACGGTTGCTCCTGCTGTTTGGGGGTGTTCCCGGCCTGTAACGGTTGCTCCTGCTGTTTGGGGGTGTTCCCGGCCTGTAACGGTTGCTCCTGCTGTTTGGGGGTGTTCCCGGCCTGTAACGGTTGCTCCTGCTGTTTGGGGGTGTTCCCGGCCTGTAACGGTTGCTCCTGCTGTTTGGGGGTGTTCCCGGCCTGTAACGGTTGCTCCTGCTGTTTGGGGGTGTTCCCGGCCTGTATCGGTTGCTCCTGCTGTTTGGGGGTGTTCCCGGCCTGTAACGGTTGCTCCTGCTGTTTGGGGGTGTTCCCGGCCTGTAACGGTTGCTCCTGCTGTTTGGGGGTGTTCCCGGCCTGTAACGGTTGCTCCTGCTGTTTGGGGGTGTTCCCGGCCTGTAACGGTTGCTCCTGATGAAAAGCTGAATGGAAGACCCTGTGCTCATGGGGCATAATCACATTAAGGCTGTTGCAGTGACTGGGAAGATGCAGCAAATTAATCCCAACCCCTCCCAGCATGCAACACTCACACGCCCATCCCTGCCCTGTTCGGTCCATTCGTACCCCATTTTTCTGCCTGTGGGACCTCTGTGTCTGTATGTGGGTGACTTCGTTCTACTGCAGACAGGTAGGGTCTGTGTGTGTGTGTGCGCGTGTGTGCGTGTGTGCGTGTGCATGTCTGTATGTCTGTATGTGTGTGTGTGTGTGTGTGTGTTGTGTGTTTGTGTGCATGTCTGTATGTATCTGTGTCTGTATGTCTGTATGTGTGTGTGTGTGTGCATGTCTGTATGTCTCTGTGTGAGTGTGTGTGTGTGTGGTCAGAGAGTGCTGTCTCAGGGCATGGTGTCTCAGCTGATTCTGATTTTGAGTCCCTGCTCCTGTCACATGGGCTGGGAAGTGGGGCTGCTGTCTGTCCCTGTGAAGTTTACTGGGGTGAAATCAAATTTGGATTTGGAGAGAGGGACAATCACATGAGGAGTTATGCTTTATGTGCATTTTACCCCTCCACCCACCTCAGTGCTCTCCTTCTCTCTTCCTCTCTCTCTCTTTCCCTCTCTTTCCCTCTCTCTCCCTCTCTCTCTCCCCCTTTCTCTCTCTCCCTTTCTCCCTCCCCCCCCTCTCTCTCTCTCTCTCTCCCCCTCTCTCTCTCCCTCTCTCTCTCCCTCTCTCTCTCTCCCTCTCTCTCTCTCTCTCTCTCTCTCCCTCTCTCTCTCTCTCCCTCTCTCTCTCCCCCTTTCTCTCTCTCCCTCTCTCCCTCCCTCCCCTCTCTCTCTCTCTCTCTCTCTCTCTCTCTCTCTCTCTCTCTCTCTCTCCCAGGTCAGAATGGGTGCGCTCTTTCGCAGCGAGGAGGTGTGTCTGGTGCAGCTCTTCCTCCAATCAGGATCAGCCTACAGCTGCATCAGCGAGCTGGGGGAGCTGGGATTGGTGGAATTCAGAGACGTGAGCCTGCATGCTGCTGTAAAGGCGTGTAAAGACAGTGTTTGCGCAGTGTGATCAGTGTGTCGATGCTCAGTGTGTCCCTCTCTTCCGCAGCTGAATCCCAACCTCAGCGCCTTCCAGAGGAGGTTTGTGGGGGAAGTGAGGCGCTGCGAGGAAATAGAGAAAACTCTCTGTGAGTGTAAAATATCACACCTCTCAGTGTTAATGCGCGGGGGTGCCTAGTCCCTGTATCAATACCGTACTGTATCACCCCTCTCTCTCTCTCTCTCTCTCTCTCTCTCTCTCTCTCTTCCTCTCTCTCCCTCTCTCTCTCTCTCTCTCTCTCTCCCTCCCTCTCCCTCTCTCTCTCTCTCTCTCTCTCTCTCTCTCTCTCTTCCTCTCCCTCTCCCTCTCTCCCTCAGCGTTTCTGGAGCAGGAGACTGGCCGCTCCTTCTCTCCCAGGCTGGTGAGTCCGCTCCAGCCCCCATGTCCCGCCCCCTCTGCCCCCCAGCCCAGAGAGCTGCTGACCATCGAGGAGGAGAGCGAGAGGCTGGCTGGAGAGCTGAAGGAGGTGTGGACCGGGGGAGGGGGGGGGCGTGAGGGGGGCAGGGGGTGAGGGATGGCTGGCTAAAGGGTCACACACAGAGCAGAAGGCAGCACAGTTGTATATGCTCTCTACACTCCCTCTGCTTGCCAGCCTGTGACAGCCACTCACGGGTTTTTAGCGGTTAGTCTGGGGTTGTGAACGGCTGAAACTCTCTCTGCCTCCACCCTCTGCAGGTGTCCAAGAACAGAGAGAGTCTCTGGAGCCAGTTAATCCAGCTGTCTCAGTACAGAGGAGTTCTGATCCAGACTGATTCCCTCATTGCCCCACGGGTGAGAACCGCAACTCCCAGCATCCTCTCTGTCAGTACAAGGAACACGCTTAATGACTTGCAGGTGAGAATCACAACTCCGTTTGCATTTCTGTCAGACCCCACCACGCTTCCTGAAATCTTCCTCCTCTTTGGACAACAGACAGGACATTCGACTGAGGTGAGAGTGGTTCCCTCTGTCATTCTGTATGATGGTTATATCGTAGATTGGTGTCTAAGAGCCACTTTTTCTCAGCTGCCTGATAACTGGATAGCCCCTTTCTCCATCCCCCCCCCCCTTATTCCCTTTGTCTCCCTCTTTCTCCACCCACCCACCTCTCTCCCAGTTTCGTGGCGGGTGTGGTCCACCCCTGGAAAGTGCTGGCCTTTGAGCGGTTGCTATGGCGAGCATGTCGTGGCTACATCATCGTAGACTTTCGAGAGATGGAGGAAAGACTGCAGCTGCCTGACACTGTATGTGATGGAGGGAGACAGGGGGGGGGCAAGAGAGAGAGATGGGGGGGGGAGAGAGAGAGAGATGGGGGGGGGGGTTTGTCAGAGCTGAAGACTTCAGATGGATTTTGTTATTAATTTTTTTATGATTTAATGTTGAGAACATCCGGTGGACCAGAGAGGGTTCAAAGGATACTTTCACTCCACCGCAACAGGTCTAGGATCAGCTTACTGAATCATTCAAACCCAGCCTTTATGGGGATAAAAGGCTGAATCTGATCCAGGGTCAGTCCATGGGGTTAGAGAGACGAGTAAAAGGGAGGCAGTGGTGTGGAGCGCATCTGCGCTACATGTCCATCACCTGACTCACAGTTCCTCCAATCACA
>NC_050604.1:26225801-26243301 GCF_013368585.1 Megalops cyprinoides
AGCTGCTCCTATTGTCTTGTATTCTCATATGTGCACTCTGTTGTACCCCCTCTCTGTTTCTATGACCGGCCTCTCTCACTGTGACCGGCCTCTCTCACTGTGACCGGCCTCTTTCTGTGACTGGTCTCTCTCAGTGTGACCGGCCTCTTTCTATGACCGGTCTCTCTCACTGTGACTGGCCTCTTTCTGTGACCAGTCTTTCTCACTGTCACTGGTCTCTCTCACTGTAACCGGCCTCTTTCTGTGACTGGTCTCTCTCACTGTGACCGGTCTCTCTCACTGTTACCGGCCTCTTTCTGTGACTGGTCTCTCTCACTGTGACTGGCCTCTTTCTATGACTGGTCTCTCTCACTGTGACTGGTCTCTCTCAGTGTGGCTGTGCTTTCCTCTTCCTTCCTGTGACTGGTTTGCTCTCTCTCTCTCTCAGGACTTTGACCCAGCAGAGGTGTTCATGCATCAGGCCATCTACACCATAGAGTACTGCCTGGGCTGCATTTCCAACACTGCCTCCTACCTGCGACTGTGGGCCCTCAGCCTGGCACACACACGTGAGTCTCCACAGCAACGCAGGGCTGCACTCCTGCCTGCCTGTCTGTATGTCTATAGGGAGGCAGTGCAGCATAGTGGGTAAGGAGCAGCATGTGTAATGGCTGTGTGTGTGCTGGGTGTGCTGCAGAGCTCTCGGAGGTCCTGTGGGTGATGGTGATGCGGGTCCCCCTCTCCCGGCCCGGCTGGCTCGGCTGTGTGTTTCTGGTCGGGATCTTCTCCTTCTTTGCCCTGCTCACTGTCTCCATCCTGCTGGTCATGGAGGGTCTGTCCGCCTTCCTGCACGCGCTGCGTCTGCACTGGTGAGAGGGACACTGACTCCAAGTCAGCGCTCAGCACAGCACAGCATGCTGCACACTCACAGATCACTGATCCGAGGTCAACACAGCTGAGAAAAGAGCAGCCAGGGCGTTTCAGGCCGTGTGTGAGTCAGTAGGGAGTGCTAGTGAGCGGTGGGAGGAGGGGACCATGCAGACCTCGGCCACCCAGCTCCTGGTGCAATGGGACCAGTTGTGTTCGGCTGCTGGGGGCTCCTGCTGGCTGCTGGCCGCTAACTGCAGCTGTAGGCCTAGGGCTGTATACAGAACAAGCACTGGAGCTCCCTTCATGATACTGACATTACCGCTCTCTGCCACAAGGTGGAGAAAAAGGCCAGCAAAGCATTCACAGCCCCCATAAAGTACCTCCTCACGTCTAATTCCACATTATTTACACACCAGTGTAGACAATCTTTCCCAGATGACTTCAGACGCTTATCTTTTCGTACATGTAACTCTGGGTGAAAGATTTATGACCTCACTACCTCTCCACACTGTAGTGTCAGGCTGGTATAACAGGGACAGCAGCTTCACATTTGTGAATTGCCCTTTTGTTTCAGTTTTGTATTCATGGCATTTCTCCTGTCTGTCGGTCTCTCAGGGTGGAGTTCCAGAATAAATTCTACAGCGGATCAGGCTACAGGCTCAGCCCTTTCTCCTTCACCTCCATCATGAATCCCGTTTAAACTCTGCAAAGCACAGGGGACTTTTATTTTGGCATATATGGCAATGTGTAAGCGCCAGACACTTCTGTTAAACTGCAATCAGAGGCTTGACTTTAATTAATACAATTCATGTTTTTTTATTGTAAATCTGAATTTGTACTTTTCTTGTTCTTTGCGCAAATGTGAATATCCAGTATTTCGCTTCTTGTAGATTTAGTCAGGAAACTGTTCAACCCTGTAACTATCTATTGGAAGAAAACAGATACTGCTGTAATCAATGTGGTTGATTTGGTCGGCCCTCTGAGCTCTCACCTGCACCTAGTTAACTTCCACCTTAAGACACTGTTAGTTTCTTTGTTATACCATCCAAAATGTTTTATTGTTTTGATAATGATACAAAAGGAATGATTTTTGTGTATGTTATAATGAAACGTAATCCAGAAGAAATGTCCCAACAAATACTGCTCTTCCCAAATCCACCCAAAGCCCAGTGTACAGGTGGGAATGCTGTCAAAAAAAGTCCCAGATGACTCATCAAATCATTACTGCTTTATTGCCATGTTTGCTGTTGAACAAGCAACTGAGCTACCAAGGTCCTAAAGCATTGAAGAGATAACAATAATACTGTATCATTTTGATTATCTATTGATTATATCATCGTACATTAGTTCTTACAAGAGCTGTCAAGCTGTTCTGTGAATGTCTGCAGGTTTTCCCACGGTAAGCTCCCTAATAGCCCTGGCTTTTGTAAAACTGGGCCCTGGCCACCACGTCGTTGGAGTAGTCGCGGTCGGTGGTCTGAGCATCAACCTCCCGGTAGGACTTGACAGCATTGGGTCCCTTGTTGTAGGCTGCCAGCCCACCTGAAACACATGGGCACAAGCGCATGTTCATTCCCAGCTCCGCCTCAGCAGAGCGAAACCTACCCAGCATGCATTTGCATTTTTATTACAGCTGAAATCGTATGTGGCTCACAACACAGTGATTTACACAGTTACAGTGGCGTAACACGGCCATTGGAAATGTGGCTAATAAGCAAGACAACTCAACAAGAAATTGAAACAAACAGACAAAACAAAAGTTGTCTTTAACCCTTTTGCCCTGATTTTAAATATGAACCTGTTGCTGCCTAAGGCTATGGTTATACGTTTCATAGAGCGCGTCTCTTTGGTTTGCTGTGTTTAATGCTAACAGGGATGCGGCCATGAGAGCACCTTTGAGACACTGTTCCTGGCTCCAGTCAGGATGATTTCTTTTCACATCGTTAATGGAGCTGACAAGAATTCTGGTTGCCTGGGTAATATGCTCCTCACTGTCCCATCGACCTTGTGGGGTGTGGTAATTCTTGTCAACCTGATGAGACATATAAACATTTGGGGTATTAAAAACTACATTCATGGAATATTTATTAATATCTGTGGTGCTCAATTCTAAATAACATTCTTATGAATGCAACATTCTAATCTGTAATCTTTCGCCTGAAGAGAAGTTCTGTTCTGTATTTGTGTCTCCCTTCATATTATAATTCATATTATAATATTCATATTATAATATTCTGAATACTAAATAGACATCCATCTCTGCTCTTAAAATCAACAATTATGTCTGTGGCATTTTCAGAATGAATGTCCTGTTTTGCCATGTAGTTATGAGTAGTGACTACAGGGTCTAGCCGTAGACAGAGGATTCACAGCTGACACAGAGAGGCAGACGGCACCTCCTGTTTCCAGCCAAAACCATCCGTGCAGATCTAGAGGACAAAGGGAACACAGCACTGAGTGTTGGTTTAGTGTCTGTCTGTGCTGGTGCTTCTGGCCTGACCTGCATGAGCCCATAGGCATTCCCGTGGTCCCCCCATCCGTTCTTCAGCCCGGTCCCGGCTCGCGATTCGCGGGACATGACTCCTGCGATGACCGCCGGGTCCACACCCTCAGACCGGCCCACCCGCTGGATGGTATGCTTGTATCTGTTCATCTGGGGCAGGTCATGTTGTGCCATTCTGTGCGACGCGGCCACGCCTGTTTGCATTATTATTTATATAAAATAAACTTTCAGGACTTCAGTCATCAGGAAATGCTGCCTTTTCTGCAGCTCACGCCACACCATTGAGAAGAAACACTCAGAAGCCATGAGCCTCTGTGAGTCTCGCCATTACGCTGAACTGACTGAGAGCATGACCCCAGCCCTGCTGAAGGACAGACAGAGAGAAACGCTTGGGTTCCTACCACCACTGAGCCCGAGGCCAAGCTCAGGGCCTGAACAGTGATTTTGGTCATTTGATGAAAAATGGATATGATGACCATCCATATGCAAAGTATGTGTACCTTACCATGCATATAAATGAAAAATATTGTATTACATATGTTTCATGACCACAGTGATTCACAATGCTTACTGTACACTTTATACGTTTAAATAGCTGGATATTTCTAACTGAAACAGTTATTACAATTGCTAATTCTAATTCTAATAGATTCTAACAGATACACAGTGAGTACACACCTTGCACGGGTTGATTGTCATCATTGGATGTTTTAGCAGAAGCACCTGTAGTATCAACTCTCATGACATCTCCATAACGACCTGCTAAAAATTGAAAATTACATTTTTAATGGTAATTAGATGTTGGTGGGTAGATCTATACTGATATATTGTTGTGGGTATTAGTATTATTACTGTTTGTCAGATGTTCTTATGCAGAGCTGTTTATAAGGCCAGTAAAGACTGGTGTTAGAGCTGTTGTCACCACAATAAATCCAGACGTTTTTATGAGTCCTTCAGTAATGATTACTGTATCGTAATGTTTGAATGGAAGGGAAATGGAAGCGCTGAATGAAATGTCCCAGAGTGGTTGAGTGGAATGTAGCTGACATAATGAAGTTCTATGTGGTTCCTGTAAAAACATAAAGAAATAAAACAGGAGCATTTGCTTATGGTGCAATAAGGAATGTAAATATTCACATGACTCACCCATGTCTGCTGACTCTAGGTGTTGTCTTGTCCTTATCTGTAACCCTAAAAAAGCACAGGTGACTTTTTGTCAGTGCAGTTTCTAAACTACAGTCCAGTATAATTTCCTCAGGCAGGCTTCCCTGTCCACTTTCAGTTTTCTTTTATTTGTTGAGTTTTTTTCCCCCCATAGTTTCACTTTCAGTTTGAGAATCGGTGTCAAAATGATTCAGTGAGAAAGTGAAATATAAAACCAATGATTTTCTTTTGCTATAACAAGCAAAAATTTAAACACACACACACACATTATACATTACACATTACACATACACAAGTCAAAAGTTTGGACACACCTGATTAAGACAATGGGAAACATGCATTTAAAGACAATGTGGATCTAAAGACTTATGTTTAACTGATTGAAATCTGATTATTTTCTGAGAAACAAATTTCAAAGTGAAAATAAATAGTGAAATTGATACTTATGTGTGAATTTCTTTTCAAAAAAATTAATTTAAAAATATTTTTGGCTGTTTGAAGAATCTAAAATATAATATAGTTTTGATTTGTTTAACACTTTTTAATCACAGCATAATTTCATTTGTTATGGAATTCTGATGTCTTTACTATCATTCTATATGTGGAAAATAATAGGGAAAAAAACCCCATGAGTACGTGTGTCCAAACGTTTTACGGGTAGGCTACTGTACATATGTATGTATATAAAACATTTTAATAGAGATGTTAAAATGTACCAACCTGAAAGTGTACGTCCGCAAAGATCCTCACGGCAGGTGCGTGTTGGAGCTTCGGAAGCTCTGAGTGAAATGATGCTGAGCTCCTCACAGAACGGGCTTATATATCAGTTTGGTTCTTTACTCTTTGCCCCTCGGTCACGGGGCGCAGGGCGGGGGTTACCTTTGCTGACGCCTAAATACTTTTCGTATTTATTTTTTTCCACAAATTGGAGAAGTAAGGCTCTAGTTAACAAATGTTAAAAACAATGCAAGATTTTGTTCTACCAAATTGAATTTATCCCATGTAAGTTATTATTTGTGTAATTTTCTCTCAGGGAGACCAGCGCCCCCTGCTGTCAGACACCAGCTCCATCAACGGTCTGCAGGGGGACCTGGAAGTAGAGAAACTATCAACTTTTCTGTGACTCTCATACTCTGTGACAGGTCTATGTGTGGTCAATGACTCAATTACTCTCTGTGACTCGGTTTTTCTCTCTGTGAGTCTCCTATCTGTGACCCAGCTGTTCTTTGTCGTTGACCTGCTATGAGTTCCCGCTTTCTAGTATGCTCTCTCTTTCTCTCTCTGACCGGTCTCTCTCTGACTGGTCTCTTTTTTTGTCATATTGTCTATATGTCTACATGCGTATATGCAGTTTCCAAACCATAGACCAGTTTATGCTCCTTGGTCAGAGGTATGTCCACTTTCAGTTTTCTCCATGGGTTTACTTTCACTTTGAGAATCACTTTTAAAATGACTCAGTTTCAACATACAATAAGTAATCTTTTAATCTTTATTTTGATAATGTACAGGGATTTTCCTGCACTTTTACTTGCAGCTTCAGAATCACTTTCAAAATGATTCAGTTTCAACATACAATAAGTAATCTTTTAATCTTTATTTTGATAATGTACAGGGATTTTCCTACACTTTTACTTGCAGCTTCAGAATCACTTTCAAAATGATTCAGTTTCAACATACAATAAGTAATCTTTTAATCTTTATTTTGATAATGTACAGGGATTTTCCTACACTTTTACTTTCAGCTTCAGAATCACTTTCAAAATGATTCAGTTTCAACATATAATAAGTAATCTTTTAATCAGTTTCAGTATAAAATAGGACATCTTTATTGTTTCCCAAACCACGCAAAGATCTTTGTAAAATTATATTCAAAAAAATTATACAAACACACACATATCTCCATGATTATATAGGCTATCCTCTTATTATTTTCCCTACATTTCAGATGACAGAAGCATGCGTCTACAGTAGTTGATCTACTAAATAGTCATCGGCTGAACACAGTGCATTAATTAATTGCTAAAAAGTCGTAATACCGATGTCAAAATGTACAGCCTTAAAAGTATAGGCTCGCCTGTATCAGTTTCCGGAGCTGAATGCATGATGTTCAACTGTGGTGTGTTTGAGACAACAGCTGGGCTATATAATTATATCCGCTCGGTTACATACCGCAGCAAGGGGTTTATTTGTTATTATTTATATGTATATTTTCATGAGTGAGTGAGTTAGGACTTAGAGCAGAATGCTGTCCCGTATTCAGATCGCCGTGCGCATATTGCTGTATCTTCACTTTTACCTTAATTTCACCGTACGAATCGCAGGACTGCGTTTAGTCTTTGGGCGCTTACATTTCACATTCGTAGTAAACGGAAGCGTTTTGTGAGTAACACTGCACTACATTACACTACATTACCACGGCGTAATTTCTCATGTGCATACTACAGTAACTTTCAAAGAAACCTTAAGCAGGATTGATTTCAAACAGGTTAAAACTGGACGCATTGCCTTCGGGTTGCGCGCTTGTATGCGGCAGTTTTGTTAGGATCACATGGGACTTAGGAGCGATGAAACGGGTCGCGCTGGGAGAGAAGAAGCGGATGTCGGAAACGGAAACCAGCGCACAGGTCATGACAAAGATGGCGCAGCACACTGTCGCGTAAAGTCCTGCGTTTTCCTGCGGATTACATCGCGCATTCGGGTGCTGCCGCCCAAAGGACAGCGAGGCGAATCCCCGTGACATCCCTTACTCTGCATGAACTGTGCGTGTGGCCGTTTTTGGACGGACAGATGGCGGTTTGGGGAGATTTAGGTCGGAACGTGCTGTTCCTGTTAGGTCAAGTACAAAGGCGAGGACTGCACGGAGGCAGCGGATTTGGTAGGTGCAAAACTTCAGGTAGGGTAATGATTCCTTCTTAGTCACGTCTATCTGACTAGCGAAGGTATCCTGCCAACCACCTGTTCTTTAACTAGAACTAGCTATTGTATATCTACACTTACATATACTGTCATCAATCTGTCCGTCCCTCCTATAGTTCGGTGCATGACCCAGGCCGCCCACCAACCCGAACCCGAGCCCGACGACAATGAGCACATCAGCAAAAAGTTCGTCAACAGAAACCCCCGGAATCTGGAGCAGATGGCGTTAGCGGTGAAGGACAGAGGCTGGTCTACAGTGTGGCCATCCCGTCAGTGCTATCACAGGTGTGAACGAACTCCACTTCCCATGAGCCACCGCAGGCAATCTGACACGCCACTTATTTGAACAGTCTGCTAGGTTTGTGTTGGAAGCTGATCCCGACTCGTCAGACCTGCAGAGCTTGAAGTCCTCGGGGTGTGTAGTCGTGCAGAATGCCATAAAAATCACGTAATGTAATTTTTTCCTGTACATTTTTGTGAACAACACATAATTAAACTATTCTTGTGTTTTATGCTGTGTGGGAATACTTTCCTGCATTGTGTTTTAAGAAATGCACAGGTGTGAAAAAAAAAAAAAAAAAAAAAATATATATATATATATATATATATAATAGGTGTAATTGGACCAGTTGTGTCTGGGGGGGATAGACTATGTTGATTCTGTTCCATACACACACACTCATATATGCACACAAACACTCGTGCGCACACACTAACATACTCTCTTTCACACACAACCCCACACACAGGGGGTTTGAGTGTGACAGGCAGGATCAACAGTACTGACCTCTCCCTCTCCCTCTCCCCCCCCCCCCCCCCCCCCTCCTCCCTCTCTCTCACCCCCCCTCCCTCCCCCCCCCCCCCCCCCCGCACCTCAGGCTGGAGTTCTCCCGCTCTCAGCACCACGTGACAGCGCAGGTGTTCTCGCCGGGCTCGGTGGCGCCGGTGCTGTCCTGCTCCACGCGGGAGTGGGCCGTGAAGCGGGAGGTGGGCTCCATGCGGGCGGTGGCAGCCTGCCAGGCGGTGGGGGAGGTGCTGGCCCAGCGCTGCCGGGAGGCCGGTCTGCTCCGCCTCAGCTTCCGGGCCATCCCCTGGCAGTTCCGCTCGCAGGCGGTGAGTTCCCTCCCTCCCGCGGGGGGTCGGGGCTCAGTTCCCCACACGGGGAATATAAGGCCGGGTGTACACACACCCATCGGTCATGTCACGGTGCTCTGTGCTGTAGCTGGTCAGCACCTGCCGAGAATCTCGCTACCGACTGACGCCAATCTTACCTGTAGAATGAGGAACAGCTGGCATCAGTGATGCGAGCTGGGCTCAGCATGGCGACCACAAGCAATCACCAGAGCTCACTGACTGACCGTCGGGTGTCTGTATCCCCGTCTTAAGGGTAATCGTCAGAACGAGTCCCCCGGGAGCTGCTAACAGATCAGCTGTATGGCCGCTTTATGAGGATGGAGCTTTTCTCCAGCGTACGGAAGCGTCAGTCGCCCTGTATTGTGTGATGTCACAAACACCAGCATTCTTTTGTCTGTTTTCTCTCAGGTGCAGAAGTTCTGGACAGCCATGAAAGAGGGCGGGATCACTCTCAGCGAACCCAGGCGGAAATACGTCTGATTGGACTTTACAGCGCAATTGACTGTTCCACAGACAGACGCACCGTATGGCAGATTTTTGTAAAGAAGATGCTGAAGAACTCTCGAGTTCCAATAAATAATGTCCCCTTATAAGGCTCTTTAAATCATTTCTTCTCCTCAAATGTGAGGTGGCATGCGTGCGTTCGTAAAAATATACATCAGCATTCTCCCAGGAATACGTTACTCTCAGGCTGACCTTGGCAGTGGATTTAGGTCCTCTGCAAGCAATGCTGTACACAAGCTGATAAGGAACTTGGGTCACACAAAATTAAACTGCAGGCTGTACACCCTGTCGGACGGAACAAATCGAGAAGGTCCATGTGAGGGTGGGTACTTGCTGGGTGGCTCCAAAATTTAAGCCCTTGGTTATCGCCACGGTGATAAAACATAGTTTTTGTTTAAGTGGTAGAGTGAGAGAAAAGTCAATGCTATCGACCCTGAACTTGCAACTATATGCAACTACATGCAATACAGAAATATTGACATTGCCGTTTTTAAGTGTGGTCTAGACTGTCTGTACTGTCCTGCTTTCAGTGCTTAATGTACTTATGAATTTTTTAAAACTTTCCCTACTTTTAAGTCATATTAAACATCCACAGAAACAAAAATGTAAAATGTGATGTTTGAAAAAGAAAAATAAACCCTCAAATAAATTCACCATTAAACGTTAACTTGCCTTCTCTGCAGCCGTCACAGCTGATTGGCTCTCAGCTCATGTTCCTTCTCCTCCACCTGCCTCTGTGATGTTTATCTGAAACAAAGTTAAAAAAAGGAAGTAAAAGATGTAAAAGTAACAGTCCTGATGGGTTTGCTCCTACTCTCCTTGCCTGTGCAGATGTGTGCAGAGCTGGGGTACATGCTCAGTCTGACAGCAGATTCCACCCGAGGGGGTCCTCATCTGGGAGACCTTCAAGTGGACCAAAAAAAAAAAAAGGAAAATCTAAAAATATGAACACATTGCCCCTTTTGCTGGTTGTTGCTTTTTGTTGACTTGTTTAAATGTTTGCTCACAGTAAAAATTCTCACACAAAACTGAGTGTAGATGTGATTTTAAGATAGATTCCTGGTGCTATATAAATGTACAGAATTACAATGCCCATCACTGCCCATCACGTCTGTAGCACCATGATGTTGCATAATGTTCAGAGTTGGAGCAGAGTGGTGGGAGGGGTCCCGTGCTGCGCCATCAGGCAGGACAGCGACAGGAACGTGTCGGGCTGCGAGCGTTTGGAGAGGTGCTTACGGGCTGTGGGTACCGGCGGGAACGTGTCGGGCTGCGAGCGTTTGGAGAGGTGCTTACGGGCTGTGGGTACCGGCGGGAACGTGTCGGGCTGCGAGCGTTTGGAGAGGTGCTTACGGGCTGTGGGTACCGGCAGGAACGTGTCGGGCTGCGAGCGTTTGGAGAGGTGCTTACGGGCTGTGGGTACCGGGTTCAAATCCCAGATGAGATAACTCTGTCGCTGTGAGGAGAATTCTCCATTCAGAACCACAAGGAAGACACACTTTTACTTTTTAAGAGATTTTTTTATTGTCTTTTTTCTCTTTTCTTGGAAAAACACAAATGGACAAAAAAAAAATTGAAAAAAGGTTTCAGAAAATAATTATTGTAATGCTACAGGCTGTCACTGTATAGAGGGTGAAGGAAACAAATTTACACAAAAGTATGTATACTCCTTTCTGAGATTATGAGGACAGAGAGAGGGAGGAACAAAGAAATACGTGTAAAAGGACTGACGGGGTAGACTAGAATTTGGGGGAAAAACAGGATGAAGGGAGAGGGAGGAGAGGCTGTTTATTTTTTAATAAAGGAAGTAGTAAAACAAGTTCTATGAAAAGGTAGCAATATCTGTGTTGAGGAAAGAACAAAAAAATTTAAATCTGTGAAGGGTGAGATACAGTACAATTTCTTTTAAACAGAGCAGAGGGGGTGACCCTTGACTCCTTTTCAAAGCGGAGGTCATGAGACAGTGAGAGGGAGAGAGGGAGAGGCAGGAGGTGATCCTGTGAGCGTTCACACACCGCCCCCCTGTGGGAGAGAGGGAGAGTGCACTCTGCCATCCTCCTCGGCGTTTCGTGGGCCCTGGCTCTCCTGTGAGCAGCCTGTAGTCCTGCAGTTTCCCTCGCGCCGCCAGGTGTGACGCAGAGTTAACCCTCGCTCGCAGAGCACCGCCCTCCTCGCCACGCCCATCTCTGCCCCTCTCTGTCTCGTTTCTGTAGCGCTGCAGCTGCTGCAGCTGTAGCTGCACCCGCGCCCGCTGCGCGTCAGGCTGAGTGTTAGGTGTGTCCTGCAGGACGTCTCCGCCCCCCCACAGTCGTTTTTACAGCACCGTCTGCGGGTCCCCCCCTGCCCCCCTGCCCCCCCCGCCTCTCTGCGCTCTCAGGATATCCTCTGGATGAGCCGGTCCTCGGACAGGCAGAAGAGCGCGTTGATGGACAGCTCTGAGATGAAGCCCTCACAGGCTCGGCGCGTCACGCCCTTACAGCCCCGCAGGTCCAGCAGCGTCAGACACGACACCCGCTTCAGGTACAGCAGGCAGCCGTCCGTCAGCTTATTACAGCCTGAGAGAGAGAGAGAGAGAGCAGCCCGCTGACAGGAGACAGACACACACACACGCACGCACGCACGCTTCACGTACAGCAGGCAGCCGTCCGTCAGCTTATTACAGCCTGAGAGAGAGAGAGAGAGAGAGAGAGAGAGAAAGAGAGAAAGAGAGAGAGAAAGAGAGAGAGAAAGAGAGAAAGAGAGAGAGCAGCCCACTTACAGCAGACAGACACACACACATACACACAGAGAGACAGGCAGACAGACACACAGAGGCATACCTGCGAGGTTGATCTCGGTGAGCGTGTTGCGGGTGGAGGAGCCGACGGCGGTCAGCAGGTTGACGGACTGGTCGGTGACGCCGCGGCAGTGCGACAGGTCGAGACGTGCCAGCAGCGGCATGTGCCTGATGATGAGACGCAGCGTGGAGTCGCTGATCTCCAGCCCCGCCAGCCGGAACGACTGCATGTTCCTGAGCTTACTGCGGTTATCACAGCCTGCGGAGAGACACGGCGCTGTCAGCACACCCGCCAAACGCCCGCGCACGCCCGCCACGCGTCCGCACACGCCCCGAGCACAAGTACTATTCTGTACATACACACTGTGCATCGCTGCTTTGCCACAGGGCTCTTATTTGTTGTTCCTGAAAAGTTTTTTTTTTTTAATTAAACATTTCGAATGTTGTGAAGCAAAACTGCGATGCTAAAAAATATGCTAATTGCTCAAAGTTATATGAATACAGCTGGTCACATCACAAACACAGCTACCCAACCACAACCTGTACTGTCTGTGAGATGGGCTGTCCTGACCTGGAGGGGTGATTAGGTCCCGAATCTGGGTGTCTTTGACGCCCTCAGCCCAGCGCAAGTCCAGGGTGCGCAGGAGGGGGCAGCTGGGGGAGCTGAGCGCTGAGATAGAGGACCAGGAGCACCCCGAAACCATCAGGTCCTTCAGCCCTGTGAGAGAGAGAGAGAGAGAGGAGGAGAGGGAGAGAGGGAGGGAGAAAGAGAGAGAGAGAGAGAGAGAGAGAGAGAGAGAGAGAGAGAGAGAGAGAGAGAGGGGGAGAGTTTCACTTTACACTCCGCACACCTGAACACAACAGCACTGACACAACATACACAGGCAGCGTTACAGGCTGCAGAGAGACACGGGGGACCGGGCAGCCCAAACACGCTGGGCTGCCAGCTCCAGCAGGCCCACACACTCACACTTTACAATTACGTGTGAAAAATACATAAAAGATGCGTTCCGCAAAAGCAACAGGCCTGAGCAACACTGGCAGACGTCCCGGACAGAGAGAGGAAGGTTCTTCCTGAGAGAGGACCCTGCCAGGACACAAAGCCACCTGCCACTGTGTGAGCGACAGAGTGCGGCAGCAGCAACACCACCTCACATTTAATGAGTATTAAAGTTGTAATACTGTCAGCGTCTTTCTTTAATGGAATATTGTGTTAGTGTGTTTATTTATTCCATTCCATATTTCTGTGCATGTTTTGGGAATGAATGTGTAACAGTGGAGTCATTGAAGCTGAACAGATCTGAGGGGTGAGGAGCGAGAGAGAGAGGACGGTGAGCAAAACAATCAGGTACACTTACTAATTATGTTCCAGAAAAAGCAGAGAGGGGCTGTGTGTAGGGGACAGAGGGACAGAGGGGCTGTGTGTAGGGGACAGAGGGACAGAGAGGGGCTGTGTGTAGGGGACAGAGGGACAGAGAGGGGCTGTGTGTAGGGGACAGAGGGACAGAGAGGGGCTGTGTGTAGGGGACAGAGGGACACAGGGGCTGTGTGTAGGGGACAGAGGGACAGAGAGGGGCTGTGTGTAGGGGACAGAGGGACAGAGAGGGGCTGTGTGTAGGGGACAGAGGGACACAGGGGCTGTGTGTAGGGGACAGAGGGACAGAGGGGCTGTGTGTAGTGGACAGAGGGACACAGGGGCTGTGTGTAGGGGACAGAGGGACAGAGGGGCTGTGTGTAGGGGACAGAGGGACAGAGAGGGGCTGTGTGTAGGGGACAGAGGGACAGAGGGGCTGTGTGTAGGGGACAGAGGGACACAGGGGCTGTGTGTAGGGGACAGAGGGGCAGAGAGTAGCTGTGTGTAGGGGACAGAGGGGCAGAGAGGGGCTGTGTGTAGGGGACAGAGGGACTGTGTGTAGGGGACAGGGATGCTACCTGGCAGGCGGTTGATGAGCCAGGTGAGTTGCTTCTTGGAGATGGATGTCCAGGAGAGGTCGAGTGTGATGGGCTGCCGTTTGATGATGCCGGACAGGGCCTGAGGGCTGACCGACCGACACCGGCTGAGGTCTATCCGGGTCCACAGGCGCTTGTCACAACTCCTGCACCAGGAAGAGGGGCAAAGCTACTGAGGCAGTGTTACACAGGGCAAAGTTACTGTCATGGCTCTTAAACAGGGCAAAGTCACTGACAGAGCTCCTGCGTGCAGCGCCGAGTCGCTCACCATTTATACCAGCTTTTGCAGACGGTCATGCAGACACAGAGCTCCGCCCGGGTCAGGTAGCGGAACACGGACACCCACACCTCCTTCTCACAGCCCGGCTCGTTCCCCACATCTCTGAAGGAAGGCAGGGAGAGGAGCGAGGGAGGGGAGCAGGAGGTGGCGGGCGGCGGCGGCGTGGGCGAGACGGAGGACTGGGAGGAGGTGGTGGAGGGGGAGGCGGTCTCTCGTTCAGTCACACTGTCCATGCGGGACACGGCTGCGCGGGCGTCGGGGAGGTCCTGCTGGCGGGCGTGGTGCCGCGGGTGCCGGCCCGAGGACGCCCCGGCCCCGCCCCGCAGCAGCCCGTTCCCCGCCGCGCCGTTCCTGTGCCGCGGGCGCTGCAGAGACTTGCGCTGGACGTAGCCCTGGCTGTTGGGGGTCCTGGGCGACACGGCGGCCTCTAGCTTGGGCACGATGGAGCCGGGGTCACGCTTGGCCTTCGGGGGGCGCTGCAGCGTCACCGTCAGGTAGGAGCCGTTCAGCAGGTCGTCGCTCAGGTCCGACACCAGCAGCACCGGCGGGTCCGGCTCAGAGTCCGACTGATTCTCCTCCTCCTCTCCATCTTCCTCCATCTCTTCCAGCTCCTCCTCTCCTCCGTCCACATCCCTCTCATCGCTGTCCTCTTCGTCATCGTCGTCGTCATCGTCGTCATCGTCCTCGTCCTCGTCGTCGTCCTCCACCCTGCCCTTCCGGCGGTGCGCTCGGCTCTCTTTATCCAGCCGGTCCCTGTGCCGCCCGTCCTCGCTCTCCTCGTCTTCCTCCTCCTCGTCTTCCTCATCCTCGTCGTCGTCGTCATCGTCCTCGGTCTCCTCCCGGCGCCGCTGCATCCTGCCCCCTCCCCGGAGCCGCACGCGGCCGCCCCTCTCCCCCCTCACCCCCAGCCCGCGCCTCATCTTCAGGGAGGAGCTGTTTGCGCTGAGCCCACCTCCTCGGCCCACGCGGTGGGCAGAGCCTCTCCACAGGCCCCGCCTGCCGGGCCCTGCCCCTCGCAGGTGACGCATTCGGGAGGCCGAGCCGCCTCTGGGGTGCAGGGACAGCTTTCGGATGCCTCCCTGTCCCTGCCCATCGGCCTCCTCATCCTCGCTGACCGAGTCGTCGTCTTCGTCCTCCTCGTCTTGCTCGTTTCCTCGGCGACAGTGGAGTTTCGGGGGCCGGCCGTCCAGAGAGGATGACTTGCGTTTCTGAGGGGCGGGGGACAGAGGAGGAGAGATCAGCACAGTGAAGGATGAGGTCATCATCTACTGAGCCTTTCGCCAAACACTGAATTTCACACTTACCGAATGCAAAATTTTGTTCCGCTCCATTTTTATCTGTTAAAAAAAAAACAAAACATGAAACGTTAAGAGGCTGTGAGAATTTTTAGTGTTTTGCCATCTAGTGCATGGGTTCTTTTAACTGACAGCTGCCGTCTACTGAATTTTAGAAGATTTGACAGAAAAATTTTAAATCCATCTGTCATTTTGACAGACAAATTCTGACTTTCAAAATCATCAGCATTTCTTTTTAAATGTCCTGTTAGTATTCAATAATTAATGTTCAAAACAAATTGAATTATAGTACTATAACATAACATATGTTTTTAATTCTTTTATTATTTTGTATTGTATGGTTTCATGTATTACCACTTTGCAGCTACTCACAGGACTCTTGTGAAATTCAGTGAAAGTTACAGCCACAGATTTGAAATGTTAATCACAGAGCATGCCATTTTAAAGGAACTGCTAAGAGTTTAGAAAATGTATCTGTATCATGCGGTCTTTGTGGTGAGGAAAGGAGGATTCACTCATCTATGAATTGATGACGGAATAAATTTCATAATGAGGGAAGATGCCGTGTGTGTCATTGTGATGGATGATCCTAGCGGAAACCGGGTCGCAGTGAAACAAAGGTACTGGCATCTCTCAAACAACCTGCTGAGTGCTAAACAGACAGCATCAAACTGCAATTCTCAACACATTCTGAAAAGTCAGAACAGGTTAAACAGCTCTTATTTGCGCCAACTTTGCCTGCTGAGAAAACCTAAAACCTCGCAGTGAACAGCAGCCAGCAGTGCGCTTAACTCCTCTCGTGGTTTACGTGTTTGCTGTGTCTCAAACAACACTAATGACGACTGTCCAAAGAGGCAGAGACCATCAAAGTGCTACCAGGAACACCGCCCATAAGGCACACAGCCCGGCACGTTTGCGTGGCAGATGCTCCTGTCCTGAATGAAGCTTTTACATGTCACCCACTCATACAGCTGGACAGCTACTCAGGCTAAACCCCCAGCCCGAGGGTACCGCGGCGTCCCATCTGCCCTGCTCCTCACCGGCGCACCACACTAACGCTGCCAACGTGAAACTGGAGCAGCATCCACCTCCCAGCACCGGGAGAAAGCGAGCCAGACCCCTGCCTCTGACCCGGCTCTCTCTAGCCTGCCACTCCTCACCACTGATGCTCCTCAGAGAGGTCCTGGCCCACATAATCACACATCACCCTCTAATGCACACATTCATTATGTCACCTACGTTTGAGATACCCCAAGAACAACAGAAACAACACAAAGCGTGGCCCGCAGTATAAAAGCACCAACTAACCGGCCGGATCTGAAAACGTTAGCGAGTCATTTGGCAGTCATAAGTGGTGCTTCATTTTGTAACCGAGCAAAACAACAAAGTTCAGGAAGTGGAAGGGTGGTGGCAGCCTGTATGGAATGTGCAGGACCCGTGCTGTGTTTTAACATCACTAACCGGACCGTTAACCGGACCTTCTACA
Source organism: Megalops cyprinoides (assembly GCF_013368585.1). Taxonomy (NCBI): domain Eukaryota; kingdom Metazoa; phylum Chordata; class Actinopteri; order Elopiformes; family Megalopidae; genus Megalops; species Megalops cyprinoides. The sequence goes on from NC_050604.1 coordinate 26,242,659, forward strand.
GAACATGCAAGCCTACGTCCGTGCGTGACCACTACATACGACTGCAGCGCGGTCTGTGACAGATGGCATTTTCCATGACATTGTGTTGGAATTAAGAGGTAACTAAGCGTGCTGAAGGTGAGATGAGCTGGACGGCGGTATGGGCGTGCGGGCGTGGTGGCGTGGGGGCGAGCGGGCGGCGGAGCCTCTCACCCGCTTCCTGAGCTGCAGCTCCAGGGCCCCCGCTCGCTTCCTGTTGTGCTGCAGTAGCAGCCTGTGGGAGGGAGGGGGCGCCAGCGAGAGGGGCCGTCCAGCGCGCCTCCCCCTGCCCCGGCCCCCGCCCCCGCCCTCGTCGCCCTCCCCGCCCCCCACGCCCTCCCTGTGGGAGCGCTTCTCTGCGGCGGGGGCGGCCGGGGACAGCGAGCTGGCGGACGCCACGCTGTCATCGTCACTGCCCGAGGACTGGCACAGAGGGAGAGAGGCGCCCGCGCCGGTTATCCTGAGGGCACAGACTGCGCTTCGCACCACTCACATCACAGCTGAGCCTGACCGCACCGCGCAGCCGGCGCCGCCTGAGCTACACCTGCCCAGCCCGTGCTCGGAGGGGGGGGGGGAGGGGTGACGCCGTCACCGGCAGCCCCTGTGCGGCTCCCCATAGCAACCC
>NC_050604.1:26250801-26355801 GCF_013368585.1 Megalops cyprinoides
CCCAGTTCTCGTACAGCTCCAGGTTCTGGGGTGTGGGTGGAATCAGCCAGAACACCTGAGAGAGGCGGGGGGCACAGCAACACTGTGAGTAACACCGAACAAAGCAAAGCAAGCCCCCTGCACTGTAAACATTCTGAGACCTCCCCCCTGACACTCTCCGTGGGTTTCTGTTCAAATGGCACTGTGGGAAATGTAGTTTTTTGGGGGTTAAGGTTTTGTAGTCCGTTCTCACCTTGCCACCCCGCAGTATGTGGTACCAGACAGACGTGCCCCCGAAATCGATGTGGAAGTCTGTGTAGCAGCCCTGCACACTCATCAAACAGTACCTGCTCGGGAGACGGGCGAAAAGGAAGAGGTGAGGGAAGAGTAACCCAGCCTTCTGTGATTAAAGAGAGGGAGAGAGGAAGATGCACTCACTTCTGCACTTTGGGGTACTGCATGTCGATGATGGCGTTGGTGGAGTCTCTCTGCCGCTCCTTAAGGTGGCGAGGCCACATGTTGTCCACCCAGTCGATAAGATCTACCTGTACAGGAACATGCAGTGAGAGCGGCCAATAAATTCACACTACACTGCATTAACACTGCACTGAGAGAGAGGAGTAATACAGTACAGCACATTAACACTGCACTGAGAGAGAGGGTTAATACAGTACAGCACATTAACACTGCACTGAGAGAGAGGATTAATACAGTACAGTACATTAACACTGCACTGAGAGAGGGGTAATACAGTACACTACATTAACACTGCACTGAGAGAGAGGAGTAATACAGTGCACTACATTAACACCGCACTGAGAGAGAGGGGAAATACAGTACAGTATAGATACAGAGATGACTGGACACTGCAGTACATTAGCGCTACACTGAGAGAGAGAGTTAATGCAGTACAGTACAGATACGGTGACTGGACAGCAAGAGGCACACAGGTGTGTGTGTGGAGGTATAAAGCTTGCAGGAGGCACACAGGTGTGTGTGTGGAGGTATAAAGCTTGCAGGAGGCACACAGGTGTGTGTGTGGAGGTATAAAGCCTGCAGGAGGCACACAGGTGTGTGTGTGGCGGTATACAGTCTGCGTGGCTCACCGATGCTGGCCTCTTCACCAGGTTCTCCAGCTTGGTGTGGCTGAACTCCAGGCTGATGACGTTGTACAGCTTTTCCCTCTGCGCAGGTGGCGTCTCGTAGTACCGCCTCCACTGGGCCATGGACATCTCAATGCCCTTCTGCGTCGTCACATCCATCACATCAATCACCCTCCTGCTGCCTGCCTCACAGAGAGCGGGGATAGTGAGGGGACAGGAGGGAGACAGGCGGGAAAGAGAGGAAAAACAGAGAGAGGGGTACAGGAGGGAGACAGGCGGGAGAGAGAGGAAAAACACAGTGAGGGGGACAGGAGGGAGACAGGCAGGAGAGAGAGGATAAACACAGAGAGGGGACAGGAGGGAGACAGGCGGGAGAGAGAGGATAAACACAGAGAGGGGACAGGAGGGAGAGAGAGGAAAAACACAGTGAGGGGTACAGGCCATAAACCCAGATATACTCATCAAACCAAAGGCAAGAAATGAATTGAAGAGAAAGTGAGCGTGAGAGAGGGAGACTGAGAGACTGGCGCTTACCTACAAACACCTTGACATCGTTCACACTGAAGTCTGGGTCCGGCATCCTAACGGGGAGAATTCAAGGAAAACCTTTACATTTCAAAAACTCTGCTGTCAGCAGTGGGAGTAGCTTTTGTGCTGTGTGTCTGTGATCACATTTGTATACATTTACATTACAGAGTGAGGGGGGTTCAGGTATGGAGGGAGAAAGAGGAGGGGGAGAGACGTCATACTTAATGCCGAGTCCGTCTGGCTTCTCGAAGATGATGGGGTCCCTGAGCCCCTCTCTCTGGATGTACTCAAATGTGAAGTCTGCAGAAACAAACACACACACACACACACACACACACACACACACACAGTGAAAACACTACACTGCAGAAAGCCATACGGCTAACAAACACCACAAAGAGCAGCCCGACATGATGAAGAAAGCAAGGCAAGATGAACTACACAATGAAATGTAAACTCTTTCAGTGTTAAATGCATCCACCGACTCTTTACTGTTTATCTACAGACAGACCCCTTGCTCCTGTTTAAACGTTTGTTATAGATAGGGGGTAAGATGAAGCAGCCGAAGCACTCGTACATTAATGAGATGTTGTTTCTGCTGCTGGAATCTTTGGCTCAGGCACTGGTGTGCATAATGGCGTAAGAAACGCTGGGAGATCTGTCTCCTAAATGTAGACTGAATAGCACATCCGTAACTGTTTGTGAGCACACACCCCAGATTAGTCCATGGAGCGATCCAAGCAAACGCTTTCATTAAATTAATGAAACTTTCAGTAGGCCACATAACGAAGGCAACGCAGTGACACCAAGTTCGGGCTCTGACCTTTTCCCTCCATGCGCTTCACCCTATCAGAGCTGAATCTGTTGCTCTGCAGCTTCTCCTCCAGGTCAAAGGTCCTCTTGCCCTCGATCTCATCGTCCGAGATGCCATCGTCCTGGTAACGCCGCCGCGTGCCCGACCGCTGAGGGCAGGAAGAACAGTTCCACTCAAAACACACTGATTCCAGTTCTTTTAACGGTGTCGCAAGAATGATTCAGCAGTGAACAATGTTCAGTGTTTTATTCTCCGATAATTTCTAAATTTCTCTGTCACTCCTTGATTCATTTGATATATTTGTCTACACATCAGAAATATACAGGAGCCTAAGCGAACTGACCCACGAAATGGAAAAAAAGCCCAAGGGATGCAAAAGTAAGAGTGTTCTTAATACACAGCAGCAGAATGAACACACAGTCCCTGAGAATCTCAGGGGTGGAGTGCTGTATGGACCCAAGCCCCAGCAGGCTGAAATATTCAGCCTGGTCCAGCTCGGATTGCACTGTTGCTACAGCCAAAGAGTGGATTGGGCTGAATGATAACCAAATAATGTTAGTGTACATTTCCAATAAGAAAGACAATTGTATCCGAATCCTGAACAACACTGATAAAGGTCATGATTCTATGGAAAATATATGGACTAGAGATGCCAGGAATTCAGGAATGCAGCAGAAATTTTTGAATTAATGAATGGGGAAAAACTTCACTCCTCATTTAACCCCAATGGGAATTCATTTGTGCCTCGTGTGAATGAATATGCCATAGGCTGTTGCTTTGATATTAATACTAATGTTGCTGCACACACTCAACTCCCAGGGCTGAAAGAGGAGATTTGAGAGGGAGAGGGAGGAAAAGAGAGGGAGGGAGGGAGGGAGAGAGGGAGACAGAGGGATAGAGAGAGGGATAGAGAGAGGGGGGAGGAGAGGGAGAGAGGGGGGTGAGAGAGAGAGAGAGAGAGAGAGATATGTCTTTGCCCTATGCCTAATGCACCCGCCCCAAGGGCAAAACAGATGAGAGAGGGATAATCCATCCCTCCCAGTGCAGTGTCTCACTCCTCTCCTTCCATCTCTTCCACCTCAGAGAGGCCCTCTCCACATGCCCACACTCAACCCGGCCTTCCATCCATACAGGCACAGAACGACCGTCTCTAAAACTCTAATTACCCACGGTTCCCCATATTGGGCACCGACTGAAATGTCTTGCCAAAGCCAGTGCCGTTCTAAACGACATTTCTCAAACACTGGTGCTGTGGTCCCCTGTGTGTGCTTGCCCCTGCTCTATCTGTCACTTTACTTTGACTGAATAATAACCATTACTGGTTTAAAGAGGTACAAATTAAAAAGAAAATCTTTCACAAGCAACTTCGAGCAGATAGCCATCAACATGGCAAACCCCGTATCAGTGTTGGGTTAGCAGCTCGGTCGAGTCTAATGAAGCCATTAGTTCAGAGGGAATAAAACAGAGAACAGAGACTGAGTGGCCAAACACAAGGCTGAGTCACACGGCTCCCGGCGGCTCAGGCTGCGGCCTGCCGACCTGCCGACAGCATCCCGCTCCTCTCCAACCACACATCAACAGAGAAATACTCTGCATACCAACACACACACTAACACACACACACACACCAACACACACACCAACACACACACACACACCAACACACACACACACACACACACCAACACACACACACACACCAACACACACACACACACCAACACACACACACACTAACACACACACACACCAACACACATACACCAACACACACACACACCAACACACACACACACCAACACACACACACACCAACACACACACACACCAACACACACACACACACACACACACACACACACACACACACACACACACACACACACACACACACACACACCAACACACTAACGCATGCACACACAGATGGACACACGTGTGCACACACGCACACCACTGAGCAAGAATATTCAGAGAGTAAAGCAGGAGCGGTGACGTAGTGCAGTGGTCCTTCACAGGCATGTGAAGCTGCAGAGTCCTTCACCGTCCCTCCTTTCCCAGCACTGAGGCCGCATTTCACTGCAGACACTGCACTGCACCGGGTCTGAACTCACCCCATCCTCACTCTCACCCCATCCTCATCCTCATCCTCACCCCCATCCTCATCCTCATCCTCATCCTCACCCCCATCCTCATCTTCATCCTCACCCCCATCCCCATCCTCATCCCCATCCTCATCCTCACCCTCCAGCCGTAAATCACCCAATGCAAGGGCAGACTTAACAGCACTGCAGCATTACAAACACCACAGCTGCCAGTCCCTGATCTACACGGCATATCTACATCAGCTATCCGCCCAGCAGGCACTGTTTTTCAGCATCTCCTGCACTCTGCAGCCCACTAATCCTGCAGTATGCACTTCTGCGCTGCTGTAATGTATGGAAGCCGCCTCACTACAACGTGCAGAATGTGAAAAAGCAAAGGGCAAGCCCCGTCCCCCGAGTGCGCATCACATCTCTCTCTCTACGCAAAAGAAAAAAAAATCAATGACAAAATACCCTTTGCAACAACAGGCAACAGCAGTGAAAGGCAATGCCCACAATCTAGAGGCCTAGCAGTGAGGTTAGTGCCTGCCTACGGCGTCTCTGTGGCAGTGTGAAGAGACACTACACACCTCGCACCTTCAGTGTCACCATTCCTTCCCTCTTCTTTCCCTCCATCACTCCATCAGTCCCTCTCTGTGCCAGAGCTCCATCTCCTGCCTCCATCATCCCCTCCCTGAGAAAGGCCTGCAGTCGCTTCTCTGCCATCACTCTCCTCTGCAGCGTCTCCTCCCTCCCCCTCTCTCTGCACTCTGTCTGCATCCCTGCTCACATGGTCTCTCGCTCTCTCTGCACTCTCTCTCTCTCTCCTCTCTCTCTCTCTCCCTGCACTACCCCTCTCTCTCTCCTCTCTCTCTCTCCCTGCACTCTCCCTCTCTCCCTGCACTCGCTGTATAAAGTCAGTCTCCTCTCTCTTTCAGCCAAAGGTGTTTGAAACTGTCTTGCATGGCACTGTGATCTAAAGAAGCAAACCCAACTAAACTAAGGCTGAAACTAAACAGAAGGACTTGTAATATTACAGCGCTATATGCTGAATGTGCACACCCACACGGTCTCTCACCATCACTCCCGTTTCCTGAACTTCTCTCCCATGACAAACATTCGACCCCAAATCTGAGCTGAAAAAGCTCTTTAGCTATGAGCTTGTACTGAGTCTCAAAGGGGTGAAACAAAGTCAGCCCCAATAATCACAGCAACTACTCCCACCACCATTATACATGCGCCTGCTGATCTGGATCTTAATATCTACACTGCCTTTTCAAAACTACTGAATTAATTGACATTTTACAATTATAATTAAGCGTGAAGATGAACTAGAAAATGAAGTGTGGGTTGTTAACTATTACTACAAACTAAACTAATCAAAAGAGTGCAAAACACAATGTGTTCCACATAGCTAAACCTACTCCTCCCTTGAAATGTTTGGACAGTTGACTTTACACTTCATTTTAAAGAGGCAAAAGGGCATTAGTAGAGATGCCTATGAGAAGAATTAGACTCTTCTCTTAAATTTACTTTAGCGTTGCAAAAAATGAAACCAAGACACTGCATAGCATTAAGACTTGGCTGCAATCCTTGGGATAAAGAAATAAGAACAATTATTTCATACATTCCGTATTGTTTCTAATGTATGTTCAGTTATTAAAGTATTCCGCTTCTAACATTCAGATTTGAGGTATCCGATAGTCATACCCATATATGGTCATTTAAAATATTCTCCTTGTGAAACAGTATGGTGGGTTAATCTAGAATGCTGTTCCTCTTTTACATTCTTTACTGTTGAGTTGTGCAAATGTACAAGGGGACAAATAAATTCACTTCAATTGTGTATGAACAGAAACTATAAATAATTTTTGTTTTTACAATGTCCCTGAGAAAACGGGTTTTATATATGTAGCTCCACATGTATGCTCAGATTTGGATCGTAAAAAATTTCCATCTTTAAAAAAAAAAAAAAAAGACTAAAACAATTTGGCATGGAGAGATCCTGTTAAAGCTCTGTCATTTTGAGCATATGAAAATGTATAGGCAGAAATTAATGTATATAATGAATGTAATGTAATTACCACAGTTTACACAGCATGATTAGTCAATCTGTATGTTACGGAATGTTTCAGTCATTCAAGTACAAACACTTTCTTTTTCACACTTTCCAACCTCAGACTTAGCGACTTTGAGCCTAAGCAGCCTCTGAGTTTCACAAACGCCCCCTCTTCTGACCGGCCTGATTCTCCATGCATCTTTTTCTACAATTCACTGCCACACACACACAAAGTAAGAGCACGCTCAGGCCCAGCCCTCATTCACTGTACCCTAATTACTGTAATTAACCTGCCCTGTCCTTTCTCCCGTTCTCCGTCACTCAATGGCAGCTAATTGTGGGGGAGTTGAAAAGATGTCCGGACACACCAGAAGCAGCTCTCCCCTCCTGGGGTGAGCCGAACGGGGGAGAGCAGGGCTAATCAGCTGCCATCCCGGTGGGACTCAGTCCAACAGGGATTCCAGCTCTGTCTCCAGCAAGTTACACTCTCAGAATTGGGGAGGTAAGATAAATACGCCCAATCAAGACAGCGATAAACTGAAGCCGCTGGTCAAGGCGTGCAACAGGAAGCAAAGTCTACAGGTATTATGGCAGTCTGCGAGGTGTGGTTCTGCATTACATCATGGAAATTATGCTCTGTGTTGTCAACATTTTTGATATCATACCCATGCTGGAGAGTGATGCTTCACCTTGAATTGTGTGAATTCTGATGTGACAGATCACTGCTGGACCCTGAGAGTCTCACTCAGACTGATAAACGTTGCCTCTGTGGATCCCTGGCACACTATCGTATTTTTGATTCCTATGGTGCTCATAAACACAACGCTGTTCTGTTACATATACAAAATGTGCATAATGAGACAGAATTACTTTGGTAGCGAGTTTACCATAACTGTACCCAAGGAAGCAGCAACATCGTAAACCCTTTGAGCGATATTAAGCCTGGTGAAATTAATCATTAATACCCCAAACCAACCAAACAGTGGGGCTGTACAGTACCTTTTACTTTAAAAAGTGAATAACAACTCTCTTCAATGATTAGCACTAGGCAGCAGTAGATTGTAGGGTCGTCCCATGTGTAATGGGATGGAGTTTTGAATGAACGGGGAAAGTTGTCACATTCAGCTGTCCTGTAGCGATATGGACATGCCAAAATGTCTGATCCACATGGTAAATAACTATGTGCCGAAATCGCGACCGCATCTTCCGTACATCAAAAATGACATTACCTTCAGGGACACCTGGGTAGGCACAACAACTGCCAAAAAACACTACACCAATTAATCGAGTCTCAAAAATGATTTACTAAATTAAATACAACTGCTACGTTCGCACCTCTGCGTGACAGAAATATATGGCACTTCCAGGGCAATGTGACATTACTGTCGCCTCTGACAGAAGCGCGCCGCGCAGCAGCATCGCCCCGGCGCCGCGCAGCTGCAGGCAGGGGCTGCCCGACCCGCTCCACATGGCTCTGCACGCAGCTCAAAACAACTACATCATTACCACTTACACTAGTTAGTCTGGATAACCAGTTAACTAACCAGCCTGGAAATATCAGATTACTTTTAACACTTCCTGGAGCTTTAAGAAAGATCCCCTGTGCTGTTCCACTTCGCCTTCTGTCCGTCCATGTTCACCTTAACCATGTCACACCTGACACGGCGAGGGACAGAGCTGCTTCAGGCTGAAGTTTAAACGCTAACGCGCGTCTATCGCCATGCCAACACGCAAGCCACGACAGCTACACAGCTCGCTGGCCAACTTTTCTCACTTATCAACAAAAGCAGATTCTATTTTGTGATTAAGTTCATTAAAATGACTACAGTTGAAACGCACTTTCATTTATAAAGACACTTCGCACAAGGACAAAAACATGACATATCACTTACCAGTCGCTTGCTGTATCGAGGACGGGCGTCTTCCATGATCAATATAAAGTTGGGCAGTAGCGTGCTAGATGACTTATTCCCACGGCGTTCACTGGCAAAAACTCTCCAGTATTTTACTTACTGGTATGATTATTTAAGTACGTTCTTGATATACCTATGCGTGGTGGAAAATAAACATAGCAAGCAGCGAAAGAAACAAACTATGGTTAAGAGCGTGGCCCAAGCTAGTTACCCAGTCAGCTAGGTCGCCAGCTATCGAAATGACAGAAGCGCAGCCACACGAGTCGCACAGCCGAACATTGTACCCACTACAAATTAAAAATATCCGTTATAAAAAATAATGAAATTCTATAAAAATATAAATTCTTTACAATATACACGGAACTGTCTAAGTTAGCTCGCTGGCTAGCTAACTAGCCCGCACTAAAAGGAAGCATTGCAAAGCCCCACACAAAAACGAATTCGAGAGAACGTAACAGCTAGCTCCGTTACGCCGTTAGCGCGTTAGCAGCCCCGCTGGATTAAGGCAGCAGCAGCCGCCAGCCGCTCAGGAGCGGTGTGTTTGCCCCGAACGCTGCGGTGTTAATGTCACCGCGCTCCGCCGCTGCCCCGCCGCTGCCCCGCCGCTGCCGCCGCCGCGCCGCCACCGGGACTGGCGCGAGAGAAGTTGTCCTAACGTTACACCTCGCGTGCCAACGCGAGCTGTTCGGCTAGCGAGCTTTCACGAGACGGAACGTCCAAGTTTAAAATCCAACGGCAGCTATTATTTAGGAAGAACTTTCAGTCGCTTCAGACGGAAAAGTCCCGCGGCGCGCCGGCCTACACGTTACCCCGCAAATCCCAGAAACCGCGCTCCGAGTTCAGCCCGAACGTATCTCCTCTTACGCGAGTATTCTGGCGTTTTAAATCGCTGTTGTTGGTGTTATTATCCGATAAAGTTAATGTGGTCCGCCACTCGCCGCCATTTTCAACTCGTCACAAAACAGCACTAGCCTCCTACGAAAACCCGCCTCCGGCCATGGAACAATCCAATCATTGACGAAAACAAGGCAGCCGGCGATATTTTCATTGGTCCATCATGATGCCACTCTGAGGGGTAAATTGTTGAAAAGGATTGGACGTATAGACCAAAAAAAGTTTAGTAGTGGGTAGAAGACCAATGGCAGTTCAGATGAAAAACAAAATGGGTTCTCACTGATGGGAAGTTCCTGTCAATCAACGAAAGAGAAGACACGATTGGGTAGAATGCCAAAACGGGATCATTGAGGCCACCAATCGGCGTACAGTCCTCTTGGTGTCATCTGTATGGGCAAAATTTGTTATTCAACGACCACACCGGTAGAATGTTTTATTCAACAAGTATTAAACGCGTTGAATTCTGATTGGTTTAATGTGGCAAATAGAGAATTCTGGCCAATGACAGCTGAATATGTGTACGAAGTTGAACGTGCGCTGCCTCCTCGCTAGTCCAGATGGCTGGTTCCTGTACTGACCGTTCACAACAGGCTGAAGATAAATGTGTGCGCCTCGCCATTGGGCCCCCATTTCTTTAACTGTCCACTGGCGTAAAAAGCCCGCCCTTCAATGGGAGTTTAAATTCACGGCCCGAACGCTGATTGGCTACCACCTGTAGCCGCTGATTTCAATTGGATATTGTGGTCTGTCAATTGTGCCGCCACACACAGACGGAAAAGGAAGCGAGGTGCAGCGCTACCGTAATCGAAGTGCTGCTTATTAATCTAGTTGCTTTCGAAAATATCGTTTCCGTAATTCAGTGTGAACTCTTCAGACCATACACAGACTTCAGATAATGGAGAAACAGACAGTCAAGGGGAAAGACATAACCGATGACAAAACAGTACATGGACTCAAAGTTGAATTGAGTTTTGTCTTTAATTACACAAGGATCATCAACAGACATCGCTACAGAAACTGAAATCAATGCTGTAAAATAGAAAGGCCCTTATAAACATTGTATCTATGATACCGCTACTAATAGATTATCACAGGAGAGTGAACACACACAAACGTACACATACACACCGATGCCTGGTCACTTCGCTGCAAACTCAGCAGAGCTGATCAATTCATTTCGGAAGAAGTTCAAGGGCACCGCTTCAATGTGTGCCCATTTGGCGCATCATTTTTTAGTGTAGTTTTTATTCACATAGTTGTGAAGAAGAATTAAAATTTGATATTATTGATTATATCACTAATTGTAGTATTTATTGTGCAGAGTTGCAGTGGTGGATAGGTACCATTTCCACATACATGTTTCATTATATTCACCGTTATCATATTCATCACGAAGTTACTTAAAAAAAAAAAAAACAATCTGGCATCTGAGTGTATTCTTGTTGAGGGTGTGAGTTCAGTTACTGCTAAACTAAGCTTTGCATTTCCTGTCTTTTACATGGAGAACCAATTCAGGTCCCATCCAGAGAGAACAGAAACAGAGGGTGAGTGAGAGGTGACAGTGAGGAGAGAGAAGACTGAATTTCAAAAAAAAAAAAAAAAAAAAAGAGAGAGAGAGAGATAAGTTCCAGACAGACCAATAGGCATGGATCTCTCTCTGCTAACAAGATCTAACTCATTTTTCAAATCAATTATGCTGTCGGTCCAGGGAGGGTGGGGGTCTGTACACCTGCAACAGAGGAACAGAAATAAGATACTGTAAGAGAAATGCTTCGGCATTAAACACAAACTACATCTGCGCTACGGAAGATCAGGTGAAAAACATGATGCACAGAAAAGCCATGAGGAACAGGATGCGGAGCTTCACAGAACGTGGAACTCTGGACAGCATTAGCTCTTTACCTGCAGATTTTATGTCAAGAAGCTGTAGATAACCGATCCCAGGACAATGGCGAGAATGACACAGCACAACATGATCATCATTTTCTTCTACAGAGGGGGAAAGACACAGAGAGAGATGTGAGAGAAAGGGACATGGTGTGGAGTAGTGAGATTTAGGGACAGAGAGAGTGGGGAAAGGGAAAAAAATGGGATTGCAAGAGAGAACAAACAATGCCAATAGTGCAAAAAAAGGTTCCAAGCTCAGAATGGAATAAATTTTGAGTCCATTTTGAAATTTTTGACACTTTTGCCAGGATTTAACCACCCATTTCCTGTGAGGGAAAACAAACTAACAATCTAACATGAACCATCATTAACCTTTTGACCCTATCTCAGTCGATGCAAGACCATAATAATGAACAGACTGAGGAAGAACATTCACAAAAAGGAGCCCACATCCTTCAGAATGATGATACAGGCCTCAGCCCCACCGAGGTCCAGGGGTGAAGGGAGACGAGGGAAGCAAAGGGACAGCCAGGGTTTAGGGGGGTAATGAGAGGGAGGGGTACTATCAGTGAAGAGGGACACACAGAGTGTGCATGCGTGTGTGTGTGTGTGTGTGTGTGTGTGTGTGTGTGTGTGTGTGTGTGTGTGTGTGCGTACAGGTGCTGAGTGAGGGAGACCTAACTGTCTGCGCTGTCTGTTTAATATTGCCATTTACAGATGCACAAACACTAATATCATTGGGAATACTGGGAAAATTATATGGAAAGAAATATATGGTATTTGCAAGGTAATGTTAATCACTGTGTGAAGGACAGAGAGACTGCTGGAAATGAAGAGGAAGTACTGGACAAATACTGAAAATGTGGAGATTTTAAACTGAATACATGAAAGAGTTCAAAACATAACATCACCACTGAAATATTAGTCATTTAAAAATATGCAATGTAAAAATATGTTAACCATTGAACAAATTCTTTAAAGCTGGCCTGCTATGTTCCAATTACTAATCTTTCATGCAGTTCTGTCATAAGCACAGTTCTCAGAAGAGGTATGGCAGGAAGTTTTGATTGGCTTAGCTCCAGGGAAGGCAGAAGGGTAGGAAAATGAGGCAAAGTGAGGCCTCTGGAGGCTGGCCATTGCGGTGACAGTGGCATGTCACAGGGCTGTTCCCCTCAGCAGCGTGTGAGAGACGGGGAGGAGGGACTGAGGGGTGGATGGATGGAGCGGGACAAACCCAGGCACCGTCCCGTACACGGTGGGTGATGTTCACTGGGCTGTGGTATGTAATAGCAGTGTGTTTCGAGTTTCCACTTTTTTTATGAGTACCATAACATTCTGTGAAGTTTCCCTTCCAGTTTAGATATAGACGCAGTGCTCGGTCAGAAGTGGTGGGCAGGTTCTTAGGAGGAGGAAGGAATTGTGTCCTCCTACATCCAGTATAAGGAAACAGACACTGCAGAGAGGGGGGCAGGGAAGGAGGTTTCACTGCTCCGCACAGGAGGTGTGGTCTCCCGACGGGGGTCGCTGTCAGCACAGGGAAGGAGGTTTCACTGCTCCGCACAGGAGGTGTGGTCTCCTGCCGGGGGTCGCTGTCAGCACAGAGAAGGAGGTAGCGACGAACAGACAGATGGACAGATAGATGGAGGCTGCAGGTTGGGCTGGAAACTCTGTTTTTGTAAGGAGTCTGTGACAGAGGGATGGGAAGCAGAGCACTTACACTACCATCAGCCTCTACACAGGGACAGAAACAAGAGGCTGTCAGCATCTGGAAACACCGAGGTTTCTCCCACAGACTAACGCAAAAAAAACACTCAGCCAAGATACCACTGTGGCTGCGGGAACCCTACTGCACACCAGAAGCACACGCTTTCGTCCTGCATTCATCAGCTGGGTATTGCTACACAATCCACTCACAAAAGCTACACTCCCTCCACGCCCCTGTGGCACATTGCGGTTTCTGCAGTGTGAATGCCTCTCTGCTACCTGCACCACCACACACCTCCTCCCACCTGGGACGGAGAAAATTTCATTGCTGCCTTCCACCGCAACATGCTGTGCTAACACACGTCACATTTTACAACACCGACAAAGCCTAGTTTTAATCATTCTGCTTAGAACGCTAATTTCAAAGGCTTTGGATTTTCAACACAGCCGCGTAAAACCTGGCATCATAATTTCAGAAAAGTGCCCTCAAAGCCGACTGCAAGCTTTGTGAGGACATAATTAACACTGGGATGGTCTCCTGTGGCAGAATGTGGGAAGATCAGGCCAGATCACGCTAGATTAGGGGCCACTGATTTAAGTCACAGATGAGCCCAGTGCACATTTGCCCCCTGAGAGATTTTGCAAAGCCCACATACCCTGCACAACACAGCTGTATTCAAAGACACGCAGAGATGCTGATCCCAACATTTACCCAACACAAAAAAGTGAGTAAAAGAGTAACAAACAACAGCATGAGTTAGTGTCCTAATGCAAGTCCAGGAACGTTACGTGCCATTTATTCTAATTCTATCACTTCTGATAATACTCTAATGAGCTGAATTTTCCATTAAAAAAAACAGAACAAAACAAAAAAACTGTTCCACACTGTGGGGAGCAGCAGGGTTTATGCAAACTCAGCACACATGTGCAGCGCAAATCCTCTGTGAAGGTTGATCAGAGGGTTCATGGAATGTGATCATGGCGGGAACTCTGGCAGGGGAGGATAAAGGGTTAAGTTGCTTGGGGATTAATGAGGATAAGGGGTTAATTCGAGTGGGTATTATGAGTGGGGGTGGGGTGGGCACTCTCTGTGCCACTCACCCTGCGAGCCTCGGCCTGAAACTTGACCGCTTTCTTGGTGTCAGCCACCGCCCGCTCTACGAAGCCCACGGACTGGTCCATGTTACTCTCGATCCTGTCAATCATGCCACCCTGACAGGAAGAGGAGGGGCCAAGGAAGCGGTGGAGGGTGCCAGAGAAACAGTGAGAGGGCAGACAGTGGACACAGGAAATGAAAAGATGACATGGAGAGGGAGGAAAGGGGAGGGAGTAAAGGAAGAGAAAATTGGATCAACTGAGCCAAAGGAAAGAGGGGTGCCTAGAAACACTGACAGGATCACAGTAGCCTCATATCCATTGCAACTGACTGGCCTCATATCCATTGCAACTGACTGGTGCAGATTCTTGAGGCTGTTAGTTATCTTATGATCTAACCAGCCAGCAACATTGCCCTACACAATAAGACACATATAGTAAGCTATACAGTTGTCCGTGTCTGTTTAGTTCCCACTATTGAAAAAAAAAACTTTTTTAAAAAAGTTTTTAAATATGTGTTTTATGAAAGCCAGACATGACCTGAAAATGTGTACTATGATGATTCTGGAAGCCTTAGAGCCTATTTACCACTGGAAACAAACCAAGAGCAGAGGAGAAATGCAGGGTTTGGTTCTCTGATCAGCTCGGGTACAGTACCTTACATGCTTCGGTACCTGACAGTACTGGAGGTCTCCACTTTGAGTATTACAGCATGACCTACTGATCTAGTGACCCGGGTCTTTAACTCCTCCACTATGTCAGCCTGAAAAACAGACCCAAAACGTGCAGACACAATGAGATGCACTGAACTGTCTCATTTACACACTAGCAAAAAAACAGAGCCTGAAACAGCACACCTCTATCAACAACAGGAATGGGAGCACTCACCTTAGAGTTGTCTTCCCCTCAGGAAGCATTAAATGATCAAGAAAATGTCTGTGGTTATACTGAAGCACCTGGATTCATAGCTTCATAGAGTGAAAGTCAATACGCTGCTTAGCAAATAAAACTCACTGAGCTATACACACACTCACTGACTACACTGAAGTATAAAGACACAGAAAGCTGGAGACAATGAGAGAGACCATGAAATACCTGCACATGTAGAGAGACAGACAGACAGACAGGGGGAGAAAGCCTGTGATGCAGACAGACAGATATGTTCAGGCATACAGCAGACACACAGACAGGTACCTGGTTCTCCACCAGCATGGCGATGTCCACAAACATGTCGTGCAGCTCCTTGATGCTGCTCTCCAGGCGTACGATGTCCTTGTGTCGAGCTTCAATCTCACTGAGCGCCTGCTTTGAGATGCCCGAGTCTACAATCTACAGACAGGAAAGGGTTAAAGCACACACACAATGACACACAGAGGGACGTACTACAGCACAGTAACACACACAGCACATTTACACACACACACACACACACACACACACACAGCACATTTACACACACACACAATATGTATGCCTAGTCTCATATGTACACACACACACACACACACACACAGCTGTGTGAGAGTACATTACCCCTGCAGTGAACACCGCTGCGTTCCCCCCCTCCAACATTTCCTCCAGTTCTTCATCGGTCGTGACTTTACCGGCTGCAGAGGAGGCACAGGAAAGGGTTAATACTGAAATGGCATACACTTCACTGACACAGTGTAGCACCAACACACAATTTCAGTCTCACACTGTAGCACTGAAATGCCTGCATGCTCGAACAATGAGGAATTGTACTGAACTGACGTGTTTACACACTTGCACAGTGTAGCACCCATTGATGCATAGATCTCCATTTAGTAGTCCTGAGCTACACTAAAGCATACTGAACTGTCCTGAACCGTACTGAAGCTTACTGAACTGTACTGAAGCATACTGAACTGTTCTGCTTCCGAAATTCAAAACAACTGAAGCAACTGGTGGGGGGTGGATTATGACTAATTTTATTTTTATTTTTTATGACTAATTTTTAAAATCAGTCTTCAGTCTTTTAAAATCAGTCTCTCTGTTCCAGGGTGTTTATTTGGTCTGCTGTGCGAGAGGATGTCTGTTCTGAATAAAACTAAAACATTAATTCATCAAAGCAGATGAAATCAAATAAAATCATAAAATTCATTAAAATACAACTAAAATGGTAAAAGTCAATAAAAAGCACATTTGTGTAAATAAGTTTTTAAAAGGAATTTAAAGGAAGTAATGTACTAGACTCTGTACAGAGCCAGAGAGGTGCTGGAGGAAATAGAGTTCTTGGCGCACCAGAGAATGGGCTAACCAGCTTATATGTAGAATGTAGCTTAACCAGAATGTAGCTTAACCGGGTTGCCAAGAACCCAGCTGTAACAGATATTCTGCAGATACCACAGCCCTGGATGAGCAACCCTGCAGACACTGCAGCCCTCCAGGACCAGGGCAGAGTAGCCCCGCAGACACTGTGACCCACCAGGGCCAGCATAGAGTGACAGAGTGACTTACTAATTTCCAGTTGTCTCTGGATTCGCCCTTTGCTCCTCTCCCTGAAGTCCACCTGTGCCTCGTTATACTTGGTCATCACTTCCACGAACTTCCTGGCCAGCACGGCATGCTGGGAGGATGAGATAGGGAGAGAACTGTGTCAACCCAGCCGCACGCACACGAGGTTGGTCAGAGCGTGCTGTGGTGACAACGCCCTCCCTGCCCTCAGGTACCTGCGATTTCCGGATCCGCATGTCGGCTGACACTCTCTCTTCGTTTGTCTCCAGATTCCGCTCGATACCTGCCACACAGCAACAGCACATCAACAACATGGGAAACTGCGATGCATTACATTACTGTCATTTAGCAGACACTCTTATCCAGAGCAACTTACATAGGTTACAATTTTCACGTTATCAATTTATACAGCTGGATATGTAATCAGGCAATTCTGGCTTAAGCACTTTGCCCAGGGGTGCAGCAGCACTGCCATAGTGTGGAATCGAACCAGGAACCTTTCGGTTACCAGCCCTGCAACACCATGCTAAGCTGCACAAAAGTTATATCTGAATCATTAATTCACTACCCCTGCAAAGCAGAGTGAGAAACTATAACACTGTGAAAATGTGCAGAGAGAAAGTAACTCTTTAGCTTGTTGCGAGCGTTGTTGGCCAGTTTTTTGATTTCGTTGGTAACAGCTTCCAAGTCATCTTGTATTTCTGAGGAACGAGAGAGAGAGAGAGCATTAGATAGCTGGAGAGAGGACAGGGATATGAAAACATATCTATTATGTTTTTCCATGGAATGATAAAAACAGGCAAAGAGGACACTGGAGGAAGAGAGGAGACAGAGGCAGTATGCTAGGGGATAGGGTTTGGGAGAGGGAGAAAAGAGAGAGAGTGAAAAAAGGAAGGCATGGTGTGTGTATGTGTCTGTCTGTCTGTGTGTGTGTGTGTGTGTGTGTGTGTGTGTGTGTGTGTGCGCGCGCGTGTGTGTACTCTGGTCTGGCGTGGGAGCAGACAGAATGACGGAGTAGAGCTTCTTGACTTCGACCACATTCTCGTCTATCTTGTCGATGCTTATTCGGATCTCCTCAATCTGTGGCAGAGAGACAGAGACGCGTCCACCGTGTGTACTGAGGACACACAGACACAGCACTGCAGACACACACGTGCCGTACAGACACACGTCATTATGTGTACAGTACATGTAGACAACATTCAAGACACCACACACACACGCACACTGCACGTACAATACAATATGTGTAAAGCAACAAGTGTGAAGTACAGTGTAGTACAGACGTGATGTGCATTAGCGCAGTACAGACTTGTGATGTGCATTGGTGCAGTACAGAAGGGTTACCTGGGAGAAGAACTCGTCCATAAAGGCCGCATTGTCCACTGCAACCTGAACCTCCTCTGTGTCATCTCTGTCACATGTCTGCAGGGAGACAGACATGACATCATCAGCAGCTCACACACAGAGCAGCTCCTGCTGCTTCACTTCCTCCAGGGTTTTTAAAATAAACAAAAAAAGTTATCTGAAGAAATCAAAGGGACATTAACGGTAACATGGTGTGTGAGACGGAGGGAGAATGAACTGAGGCAGGATGTGGCTGGAAAGGTTTGGAGCTGATCCTGACCTCTATGGGCTGAAACAGTGTGATGTACAAGCACACTCCCCGGGCAGAATATCAGCACATCACAGGATTGCTGCCCTAAATTATAATTCATAATTTCATAATCATTACCCATAAAATCCTGTCTTTCAGTGTCAAGGTTTTTCAGAGTCTCATCTGGGGACTGAACACACAACCCTCCAGCGCTAGGGGTGACATTATAACTGCAAAACCACTGAATCACCTCAAAACATCCTGCAGTTATGCACAAAATTTTCAGATTATTGTAAAAGTGGGATTTCTGCTGTGTTTTTTTTTTTTTAGTGCGGCTGTGCTGAAAGATCCACCTTCCATGGGTTGACAAATAAGAGGCATCTCTGGAGCTGCTTTTTCCCCACACATAAAACAAGGGCCACAGAGCCATCTTCCTTTGCTTGTTGGCTGGTCTCTGCTCGCATTCCACCCGCTGGCGTTGCTCAGAGCGATCATGCGTGCCCATGAAGCCCTGCGTCTGACATCAGCGCATGGCGTAAATGTGCTGCAGATTAGCGGTATGGTTAATGAAGACGCAGAGGCTCTCTGGGATTAGCATGTAGCATTACTCACAGCCCAGGCCACACCACCAGCTGGAGCTGGAAACACGCTGATCGGGATCAGCTCTCTACTGCAGACATATCTGTCCTACTCCCTCCTTCCTTCCCTTTCCCCATCCCTCCATCTCCCACACACAGACGCTTCGCCAGCCTGTGAGCGATGTGTTGTGTGAGCCTGGTTCTTCCTTACACATTTTGCCCTGCCCCCCATCTGTCAGTCACTCCGTGCGCACGTGGTGATTGGTCAGAGGGAGAGCAATTCACGTCATGGAGTCTCTCATTCAGTGGGTCCGTATAAACGTTCCGTGTCCTCATGGCAGTGAAGAGCTCAGGAGCAGCAGTCTTCAGACAGCACGATGCGTGTCGTCATGGAGAGGGCTTCATTTGTGATCAACAAAGTTCCAGTCACTATTGGAAGGATTCCAGGCAGTGTTCCTGCCCTAACATATTAGTCCTGGTTTTGGTTGGCTATGTAATCTCAGCACTTAGATTAGATAGATTAGATGGCCACATTGAACACAGTTGGTCATGATTCAGTTTGAGTTTCAGTCTGGGGCATTGAAGCAATACAGTCCAACCAGTCTAATAGACAGATGCTTCTAGCTGACTGCCAGGTTATAGCACAAAAATATTACATATATGGACGAATTCTACATTTAGATGTAGTCTTAAATCAAGCCCCAGCTACACCACTTCCTGGGTATTTAAACTGAGCTGTGCACCACTACCAGAGGATAACTGAAAAAATGGCACTTTAAACACCTCAGAATTCCCCACAGTTCCTTTGTCCATATCAGACGCAGGGCTCCCTCCTTTGGCATGCAGTCTGGAGGTGCCTACTCTGAGGAGTCACAGGGGTACCTCTTAAAACAACATCATCAGCAGACAGTACTGATTTTTTCTATCCCTGCATGCCAATGCTTCAGCTACAGGAAATGAAGTTCCAAAAATATTATGTAATGCGGAAAATGACGGGCGCAAGAGTCTCTCACAGCGAAACACAGTAAAAAGCCACACAGTCAGGGCCTGACCCCGTCTCCAGCGTGCATGTGCCTACTCCGGAATAACAGAGCGCATAACAACCATAACAATACATTACGATTACTTTCATAACCAGAGGTAATCTGTGACCTGTTGTGCGTTCGAGATGGGGGAAAAAAAGAAAAAAAAGAGTCCCATCACACTGGCAGAGGATAAACGAGTGACCATATGCCCCAGGGATCAAAAAGAATGAGAAGAAAAAAAAACAATCCCCGTCTTTCCTCTTTTCCTAATCGCTCTGGCCGGCACCCCTCCCCCTCTCCTGGTGTCCCGTCGAGCCCCCCTCTTTCCCCGCGCTTCATTCATGGAGCCGCTGATTGACACTCGCTCTGTGCGAGTCATTTTAAGGACATTCGAACGGAAGGGGAAAAAGGTGAGAGAGAGAGGAGCGCGGAGCGACACTTACGTTACCGGGCCGAGGGACACCTGCTCGGATTTCGTGCACCTCACTGGCTGCCGTGACATCGGAATTATAGTTTTCAGTCACGCTCCGTGCGGACACGGCTGCCACGGTCGCAGACCGTTAAACTCCGCACTAAGCAACTTAAATATAAGATGAAAACTAAAGTCCACGCCATTTTTTTTTCAAATATTTTCTCATTTAAATCTTTGAGCTCGGCAATCTTTTTTTTCACCTTACACGAATGTTTTCCATGAAAATGGAACAATACAAAATGATAATAATGATGTCAGCACCAATAAAGTATTCAATTCTCTCCAGAAACAGCTATTTAAAACTTTTAATGAAAAACATATAAAGATTAGTAATACATTTGAATGCAGTTACCTGCATGTATCTGCTTCAAATCTCATTCATAAGCATTCGGTTGATTCATCTGAACACAGACACCGGCGAACATTTGCGAGTGTGACCTATCATTTATCTTACTCAGCAGGTCAAATCGATCGTTGAAGGTATGTTAAATAACACAGTTCAACAACACGTCTGCATTATGAACCATACGAGGGAATCAGAAATGCATCCATCGGAAATGTGTCCATCGGTCTAACTCTGCTTTTAGTCATGGAATCCACAGCAAGTCAAACAACAGAGAAACTTACCTCTTTGAGTTGTTGCAAACGATCTTTCATTCTGGAAACTTTTAAAGCACAGTAGTGATGAAAAAAACTTACAGCTACCTCGTAATCTTTAAAAAATAACAACCACTCCCAAGACTGTGCTGTGACAATATGCAGAACTTGAATATCGGTAACCAGATATAAGTTTCAAATAATTAGCTCACAAGTCTGATAATTATTTGTTATTAAAATAACAATTAAGGCTGATATACAGGTTTTCAATGTTATGTCCATGCAATATGGCTGCTGCCTTTCAAACCCGTAGTTTTACTAAGCCTATCCTCTCAAGGGGGATTAAAACAACAGTTGTGTACTGTGCAGTTAATCTCTCTCTCCGTCTCTCTCTTTCTCCCTCCCTGCGCAATCATATTGTAAAGCGCACTTGCCGCTGTTCGCGCATGCGCCTTCCCTCTGTCCCGATCCTTCACTAGCCGGTGCAGACGCCGCCGCGCCCATGCCGGTGGCGTACCTGTCTGACGCCGCGCCCCTGTCAGAAGTGTACCTGCACTCGGTCCAACTATCGAGCTCTTAATGAAGGCACTGTGTAGTCCTGCTCATTTGAGAAGATAAAAAAACAGTTGCCAAATAATGCCATAATGCCAAAAACCGGTTTTATAGTGTCAATGTTTAATGCCATGACAAAAGTATTTACTTTTGAATTAGCATGCACAGCATTATTTATTTTGGTCACTAACACAGAGTTAAATAATAGCATAAATAGATATAGCATAAACGATTCTTTGCACAGAGCCTGTGGCTGCTTCAGATACCCGAAAAAGTATGTACAGTTTAATCTGGGAGCACAAGCTGAGGAGGCCCATGCAGTGC
The DNA here is from genome assembly GCF_013368585.1 of Megalops cyprinoides. Classification (NCBI taxonomy): domain Eukaryota; kingdom Metazoa; phylum Chordata; class Actinopteri; order Elopiformes; family Megalopidae; genus Megalops; species Megalops cyprinoides. Next base: position 26,272,482 of record NC_050604.1, read on the forward strand.
ATACTAATGCTGCGCTACATGCGTCTTCTGACTCCGTACAGCCCCTGCGAAGGGGAAACGCGATCGTTGTGTCACAGCCAGTCAGACAGCACCGACATCTACAGACACACCTGGACACAATCAGTACCTGTAACTCCACCGCACCAGTTAGTTGAATGTTTTGACTGAAACCCGGATTACTTTAAAGCTACTGCAGAACATCAGTAATTTCTTCTTTCTTCTCCTTATACTATTTATGTGCCAAACAGATGCCCCCATCAAGGGAATTGCATAGCATGCACGTTCGTGCAATGCAATGCTTTTACATCTTTCTACGTTTAACGTCCTTGTTCATCAGTGATAGGCTATGTGTTAGATTTTCAGCAGGTTCAGCGATAAACCAAAATCACGAGCTTCTATGACAGCGAGTCTTTGTGCACATTTTAGTCATCAATTTGTCTTTAATATTTAGTTGCTACTGCATGAAAACAAAGATGCAACTTCAGACAGCTCCAGATCATTTCGTACAGCCGAAGTTGTGATGATCGCTGTGGTCCATGGTGCCACTTAGTGGTACAAACGCATTCTTACAGTGACGTCCGTTCTTAAACGGTCAGTCTGGGTTGTGTCTGGTTGAATATATCGCTGGGGCTCGTGATGCCCGAAGTAACTTTCACGCAACGGAGGATACGTCAGGGCAGCCTACAGATTGGCCGCAAACGTTGCTTAATGGATCGACAGATATAAAAAAAAACTCCTTAATCATGCACATTTGCCTTAGTAATGGCTTATCATGAGTTTGTATGCTTGGAATATACAATTGTAGACTGGAGTCTTCAGACTGCATACGTGAGAAAGTCAATTTCACACCAGAATATCATCATGGGGGGTCATCGGCCAGATAAAACTCAAATGTAGGCCTATATTTCATGTAAACTGAATCAAAGTCTTTAGCTCAGCTAAACGCTAAAAGCTTTTAACAAAATTAATTGAAATTCCTTGAAAGAGGGACTAAAGCGAGATGAGTCTATAAGATGTATGTAGAGTTTATTGAAAACTCACACCCTCCGGGATTTTTGATAACTATTCACGTTATAGTAATGTTGCCCATGTATGCCAACTATTTCTAGGTTTTTTTTACTCGAAAAAAAACCTTTTACTTTTTTTTACATCCTTCGTTATCTTGCGAAGGATGTTTAATAAGTAAAATGATCTCCATAAGTTAACATATAGTTAACTTATAGTTTGTAGCCTATATATGAAATATATGCATTTCAGCGAGACGCTAATTAACTAGATCTCGTTTAAAATAGGAAATCAAGCTGGATAGCTACTTAGCTTAGAAATAGGTGTCTTTTTTGCAGTTGTTGGTTTCTTCTTGATAAAATGCTTTACTATTAAAACAGGTAGTCCTGACTGTTTATTTTTAATTAGCAGGTAGTCTACTGGGTGCAAATTGCGCGAGGAGTGAGAACACAGATACCTGCTTCACTCAGCGTCCCAGCTCCATGGCAACAGGGACAGAACGACGATAAGCAGCTAACGGTATTAGCCACATCCTGTCCATGAAATATATTTAACCTCAGTAGTATTAAACGGTTTAAGTGTTTACCTTTTTTGCCAGATGATGAATCATGTCACAAAACCAGAAAGCCACGGTAGTTTTCCGAGGTTGTGGATCGATTGCTAGACTAGCGACCTACGCTGTTATCTGACCTATCTGACCTTTATCCATATTCCGCACTAGTTCCTCGCGTTTCTGTTCTCTGGTTCAGTAGCATGGTTCAGCATAATACAAAAATGTACGCTAATGGTACTTTTTGTATTTCTCTTTCAGTTACTGCAAGCATACACTGTAGCCTACCCTTGACTAGCTGGGTTAGTTTCAGCTAATCTTTACGGCGCTTCAAATTCTTAACGTTAGTAACGAATAAAGTCAGTAAGGTAGGCTATAACAAAAATTACTGTCAGGGCATTTTGTGCTCCTGCGATCAAGAAATTTATTTTTAATACTTATATTACAGTGCCACTGGTAGCCTACTGCATAACAGTCTCTCTACATAAAGCAAATGTTTGCTATATGACATATTTGTTTATTCATTCACTGTGGTTTAATTGATTTTCCTTGATGTGACCCCATTGAGATAAAATGTATCACACTAAACATATTAAGGGACTTGACAGCTTCTTGCAGGACCACAGAAGAATTTCCCAGGGCCTACAAACATGTTCACATTACAGATAAAAAGCCACCTTATGCAACAACGTATTTGTTGTTTGCAGATTTATAAGTACAAAATGCTTTAGTTACCTAAAAGTGAAATGTTGAATACAGTATCCACTAATGATGCACTGTGGTAAGGATAATGTTGGCACATTAATGTTTATATATAAACTTTCAATTAGGCAGGAGAAGCAAGATGTCATGAAACTCATTCTGCTTTTTATTCAGATACAGATTAACTGCACTAAACATTTTTCCATAGGTAACAATCCGGGATGGAGTGTGAGCTACCTGCAGACAGGGACACCTGGACGAGAGAGCATGTGAGGGAGTGGTTGCTGGGAGAGCTGGACCTGGGCGAGGCCACCGCGCAGATCCTGTACGAAGCGGAGTTCCGCGGAGACATGCTGCCCCTGCTGGATGAGGACAGCCTGCTGAAACTAGGAGTCAAGCCAGGGCCAGCCAAACTCATCATCAGACGCCTGAGCGAATTCAGCGCAGACGCAGTGAAAAACAGCGAGGCGAGCGCCGGGGTCGCGAGGGAGAGGGCGGAGAGGTGTCTCCCGTACCCCTTCAACTGCTTCCACGACAGCTGCAGGTACGTGCTGCACCGCCGGCTGCAGGTGCCGGAAACAGGCCCGCTGAACCTGATAGAGCCCTGCCACGAATTCAAAGCGCTTCAGGGAGGGACGCACAGGGAGAAGCTGACGAAATTCACGGAGGAGGCAGTGCGCTTCGCGGCGGCGTGCCTCAACACCCGCTCCAATGGGACCATTCACTTCGGAGTGCTCGACAACCCGCATGGCAAGATAGCAGGGGTGGGGATCGGGAGGGAGGCAAAATCTGACAAGGGCTCTGCTACGAAAAGCCAGGAGGAGGACTACGTCCGAGCGTGGGAGGCTTTTGGGAAATATTTTGCAGCTGAGCACAAGGAGACCGTGATGAAGTGCATCAAAGTCCCCCGGTTTGTAGAGGTCTTAAATCCTAACTGTGACGAGGAGAACACGTTTGTAATCGAGGTGGACATCGAGCCCAGACACGCCTTATGCCGAGAGGACCTTTACTACACTTCTGAAACTTTGACAAACAAGAAGACAAAGAAGCACAGCAGCGATAGGAGGCATCTCTACATCCGTCAGGGGTCGAGCATATTCGATCTGATGGCGGAGAACAAAGACAAAAACATCCCGAAACACAGTACGTACAGCAGAAAGACTATTAAAGAAATTTCAGAACTGAGAAAAAAGGCAGAGCAGGAACACAGCAGAGGTGTTCAGAACAGCATGCAGGGCTCACAGCTGACGGAGGCCATCACTAATGGCAGTGGTTCCCTGGACAAATCGAACTTTGAATGGTACATACTGGTGACTAACAAGTCCCACCCTGTGCAGCTGGAATCTCTGCACTTCCTGACACACTTAGACCTGTTTGCTGTCCTGGACTTCGATCCTGAGTCTAAATCCGAAGGGCTTTACAGTTTTTTCCGGGAGCAGAGGAAAGCGCGTGCACACTTTCCCGAGGACTACACCCGCACTGACCTGCCGCACGAAACGGTGCGTAAGCTGGAACTGTCCAAGATCATCAGCTGGGTTTTCTGCAATGGCTCCGTGACAGATGCCGTGAGGCCTTCCTTTCCCACAGCCTGGCGCAAAGAGAAGGGTGCCTCGGTGCGCCGCACTGTCTCCTTCCTGTGCCGCACAGACGTCATGCCCAGAGGCAGGTTCCAGGTGCTGTTTCTGCTGCTGTCCAGAGTGGACCACCAAATGGACCCCCTCTTGGAGGCGTTCAGCTCCTTCTACCAGGAGCTGGGAGGAGTGGAGTCCATGCTGTTCATCTGCAACAGCGAGTCCACCTGCAACTCGTGGAAGGACCTCGTGGATGCGAAGTTTGGCGAGCAGATCACAGACAGGTGCATTTACAAGCTGAATCTGGCTGAAGTGAATGGGACGGTCCTGAGCCTGACCCGCAGCTCGGAGCGGTTTCTGCCGTGCCACAACGCCGCCACCATCGTTCTCTGGAGGAGGGATGAGGAGGGCATGCACGCCCTGAGCGTGCTGTGCGTGAATCAGTGCGAGGGGCAGCAGGAGAGCAGAGACGATGTGCAGAGAAGCTTCTACAGAGGTGCCACGCCCACCTGGTGGAACTTCCACCTGTCAGAGGAGTCTGTGGTCAAAAGGGACAAGCATGAGTACATCAAAAGGATGGTCCGTCTGAGAACGTCAGAGCCAGAGAGTGGAGCCTGTGTGACCTTTGACCTCTTCCACCACCCAGGCTGTGGAGGCACGACCCTGGCGATGCATGTGTTGTGGTCCCTCAGAAAGGAGTTGCGATGTGCTATTCTGAAAGACAACGCTGTGGGTCACCATGAGGTCGCACGGCAGGTCATTTCTTTGCTTAAATACGGCATCAAGGAAAGGTCGACATCAGTATTTCTTCCTGTCTTACTCATGATTGATGGTTTTGAGGACAAAAATAAAGAGCTCTTGCAGGAAGCAATCAGAGAAGAAATCAAGCTTGAAGATCTGACCACTGGAGACACTTTGGTGGTAATTCTTAGCTGTGCCAAGTCTCAGACACAGCCAAAAGGCACTGGCAACAGTGACACTGTCTTCCTGGGAAATAAGCTGTCTGCTAATGAGAAGAAGCTGTTCGAACAAAGGCTCAAAGAGATTGAGATGGACCAAAAGGAGGTGGAAACATTCTACAGCTTTATGATCATGAAAAACAATTTTGATCCAGAGTACATAACGCGTGTGGTCAAGAGCAACCTGCAGCATTTCAACTTTGTGGAGCAAAAGGAAGCAAAGCTCTTTGGAGTGCTCGTCCTTCTCCATGTGTACGCACAATGCGGCAGTCTCTCAGTATCCTTCTGTGAGAGGTTCCTGGGACTGGAAGGTCAACCACGGCATGGGTACCTGAGAGTAGAAGAGGAGTTTGGTCAGTTTTCCAAACTCGTGACTCGCTGTGCAGTCGAGGAAGGGGAGAAATACCAAGCCGTGCGCCCAATTCACCGCAGCGTGTCTCAGAAATGCCTGGAGGAGCTCACGCGCACCCACAGCGTGACAAAGAGGGACATCGTTCTTCTGTTGCTGCAGGAGGATGCCTTCCACGACTGCACCCAAGGGAAAAAGAGGCTGGAGGAGGACATCGTGGGGATGCTTTGCACAAGGCGGTCTGGTGAGGACGAAAGAGACAGCAGCTTCTCGCCGCTCATGCAAGCCATCGTGAATGAAACGCCAGAAGCTGTGAAGGACGTGTTGACTGAGGCCTGCAGGAGGTTTGAGAACAACGCCTTGATTTTACATCTCCACGCGCTGTTCTACATTGACAGGGACGATGTCACCGAAGCATTGAAATGGGCCAAAAAAGCAAAAAATAAGGACAGGAAAAGCTTTCTCATTGCTGACACTTTGGCTGAAGTCTATAGACGTGAACTAACAGCTAAAGTCGACACCATCACCGCACCGGCTGTTGCCGTAGATGATTTCAGAGAACTTCTGAAGCTGGCTTGTTTTTCGCTCTCTGAATTCAGTGAAGCCCAGCACCTGTTGACAAAGGAGACAAACAGCCCTAAAAGTAACCCTCATCGCAGCGCCCGCTTCCCTGCCTCCTGCTTCCTGGGAGAGATCAGTGTCTATGACATCATACTCAAATTACTGCGGAAGAGTCCTCTGTTTGCACAAAACAATGGAGTAAAAACCCTGGTACGATACCTCTCTGGAGACGTCACAGTAGATGATCTGCTGGCTAACAACGGACAGCATTCCGGCTACATTACCACACTCCAAGAGCACAACGAACACCTGCACAATCTGAAAATGGCAATGAAGAAGCAAATTGATTTTTTAGAGTGTTACCTCTCAAACTTCACCTTACCGTGTTCAGCAAAGGTCTCCCTGATGGTAACTGACTTGGACTTGTGCTTCAGAACTTACAGTGACGTGTTCTGCAGACTTAGCCCTGGAGTCGATGCACAGAGCGAACATCTGCAGGTGGAGGAGAAGAGGAAGGACTTGGAGAGGATGAAGGCGGACACCTGTAGTGGGATTCTCAGGTACCTGACTGATAAGCAAGGATACGCAGCTATAGAGGCTATAGTGCAGAGCTACCAGTTCATCTTGCATAAGCCCCATGGGGAGATGAGTTTGAGAGAGGAGTTGCATCTCATCCTGGCTAGTATTGTTCTCCGCTACCTAAGTCCACGCTCAACGCGCATATACCCAGTGCAGAAGGAAGACAAACTGAAGTCAGATTTGAAGAAAGCCATTCAGAAAAGTACACAAACGGCACTGGCCAGCGAGGAGAAGATCGCGCTGCACTTTTTGTCAAGCCTCCTTTGTTGGGACGAAGAGGACGTCTCTGGGGAAAGGCCAGTGCAGAGCGCTTTGGCCTCACTGACCACGTGCTTCTCGGAGCAGTTCAGGTGCATGAGCCCTTCAGCCAGTCTGGTGGCTCATTTCTTCTTAGGGAAGCAGGCCAGCCTCAGCGGCATTCTGAGCAGAGCGGAGGCAGACCAGCTTTGGGAGGACCGTCCTGGCTGCACCACAGAGGAAGACCCCCACTTCTTCTTCTGTGGTGTGGTGAAGGAGAGTGGGATTCTCTGTGACACTGACAGAGGAACAGCAGTCCCTCCCGTGGGCAGAGTCCAGCCGGATGTGAACTCCAGAGTGACCTTCCGTTTCGGCTTTACTCTGGCTGGGCCGCGGGCCTTTTCTGTGAGACACTGGAAGCAGATACCAGAGCTGCACGGACTGTATCGCAGCCCTCCTAGTGCCAGGCAAAATTATCTGAACTAGTGTATTAATGGCTGGAACATCCACAAGCAGACAGAGATGACAGGCATCTGTATTGTAACCATCACCATTCACACGAGGGAACCCTCCGGCATTTCAGTCAATTTACTCATTTTTTTCCATTTTCTACTACATAAATATAAATATTTTCTATTATATATTGTTTTGTACATAGGAAAAGATATGGATATTTTCTCCTTACTAATCACAAATTGGTGCTGATATTGACTGTTGTGGCACAGAATGCCCTTTCTGCATTGCAACAAAACGTTGCTTTAATTGAATGCAAACCATTTCAAGCACTGACTTATTACTACTATAAAATGAGCTAAAAATAATTTAATTCTAAAAATAATTTAGAATTGCAGTTCCATTAACCTGACAGTTTGTCTTTTATTTGATTAAAGTATTTCACTTTTGACTCTACTATCATAAAATTAACATTTTCTCTTTCTTTATTATTGTACGTAGGTTGATGTATATTTTTTGTGTGAATGTCTGTATTTGTATATTCTTTGTACACTTCAAAGAGTATCTGTATGTCAGTTCTACATTTATCGGCTCCTTCCCTTACGCTGCCTGATTGCTTTATCATAAAGTCGACAAGTACTGCCATCTGCTGGTAGATTGTAGAAATGGCAGGCACTCATTCCTCTGATTCACATCACATCAGTGATCGCAAATGCATTACAGGGGTCAAAAAACAGCATGTTTTTGCCAAATTTGATGTGGCAATTAACACTGGATATCAGCATTCAAATACTGACAACTCCTGCTTACTGAACATATCAGTTTCAGTGAAACGCATTTTCATTAAGGCAAACGCCTTTTTCAGGTATTTCGCCTTGGCGCAAAACTACCAAGTTCCATGGCAGCCAAACTGAACATTTGCTTTGGAATCTTGCTTTTATGCTACCTGTATATGCAAGGTAAATCTAAAGATCTTAAAATATGGGCCACAGCACAGAGAATCCGGTTCTAGAAAAAAAAAACGCCCCACTAGTGCTCAATCACATGAAGGTATAAGTTCATCTCAGAGCTCACGTGAAGGGAGCGTGTCTATGAGATTAGGCAAGTAAGGAAAGTGCACCGAAAATGATAACACTTTTGGATTAAATAAAATTTCAACAAGGAAGCAACCAGAGCATTCTCTCAGTGATTCTGCCTTACCAGAAGGTGTGAAGTCCTCCCCTCCTTTTATCTCAAAAAGGGGTATCTTCCTCCTCTCTCTCATTGGTCCCCTTTATTTTTTGCCCATTTATGGAGATTTTTTTTATTCAACTTCCTTTTTTAAAAGTAACATCGACAGAATATGCATATAAACTAATAAGTATTTCCTGTTTTCAGACACAGTTCTGAAAATGAAAACTCATTTAATTCTCAGAAATTAAATGATTTTTGAAATGGATACTACATATATGCGATATACTACTTAGTTGCAACAGTCTAGCTGGGAGAGTACCATGGCTTTTGTGGCGAATTCTTCTGATGTTGTAAAGGTAGAGTCTGCACTCGCTACAGACTGTTGTTGTGTGTTCCTTGTATGTCAGGTCACTACCAAGTGTCACTCCAAGGATCTTTACAGTCCAAGAGGATGACACAGTGGTGCACACAGAACAGAGTTACACCCCACACTTTGCTGAGCCGCTCAAGGCCGATGCGTCTGCCGGGTCTGACGTGGGAACGGCGTTGCTGAGCCGAGTGCGGTCTCTCCACTGATGCCAACCTGTCTGTAACGCTGACGCAACGTCATCGGGAGAGCCTGACTCACAGAAACACCGAACGGGGTAACGAGCAGAATCTGCAGGACACGCTGTAATGTGCTGTACCCGCCCTGCAGGTGTTCACCCGGCAGGGTGATGCAGCCAGGGCTGAGCTGGACAGCAGTGACCTGGAGAGAGGTGGGAGTCCAGAGGTAAGGCACATCACCTAATTCTGCTGCCATTTGAGGACACAGGTGAGTTTCCCATCCTTTCCAGTTAGGCTGGAACTGCACCCCCCTGCCCCCCCCCTGCCCCCCCCCCCCCCCCCAGCCAGCCATGATGAATCACTGAGCTCTCTGACTGGTCATCCTTTAGCTCTCACATGCCTACTGCTGCTGCATACCAAATAGAGTGCGTTTCACAACTAGGATCAGGACATGCGCAAAAAAAACGGATGACAGATGCAGCACATGTGTACTCCAGCACGCATTTCAAAACCCTTTTCACTGTTCCAGTGAAATCAAAGAACCTATATTTGTGACCCCTGTATTTAAAAATTTTGCAGGATGTTTCCTGGAGGTTTTTAAGGAATGTCTTTCTAACATTCCCACGACCTATGAGGCACTGCTCCTCACAGACTGCTCATTCCAGCTTGTCTTCTTGTGACTCTTCCTACACATGTCGATGGAGAACTCTACTCTCAGATCTACTCCCGCTGCATCAGGAGGAGCCACTTTCACACAGATCCCATTGACCTTGGCTAGGAGGGGACTTCCTGGTTCCTCCCAGGTTACCCGGCTGTGGAACGGGGTCCATCCCGGTAAATTGCCAGGTCTGCTGCAGTGTAAAAGGGGATCCTGAGATTCATCATTTGCATAAAACGCATGTCACTTTCAGACCAATATTAGTGTGTTGTTGCCACTGTGCGCAAATTCCTGTCCTGACACCACAAAGGGTGTGGCCACCACGAGTCGGCCTCTCTAGAGCGTTTTGTCTCCTTGCCGAGTGCTGTGTGCTTCCTTCTTTCTCTTGGATGGGTCTTGCCAGTGCTCCCATTATACCAAATCAGCACGCTGTATTACCCTCCCTGGGCTAAAATGGCTGCCGAGTGGAATGAAACATCTAACAGTTTATGGATCTGGGTAACCAACACATGCAGTCTAGATTATCGTCCTTTTCCAATCAACACACATACTAAAGTACCCAGACACCGACGGTGATAACAGACATAGAAAATTCACTGCCGAATGCTGCTACAGGTAAGCCAGTACATTTTAGCTGGCAAACATTCCAGCAAGTAAGAACACTGATTTAAACATTTAAAGGTAGACGTCAACCAATTCCCTAAACGAAAAGGACAAGACATATTCAATTCAGACACGTTTTATTCAAAGGTTTTCTCAAAGTGCTTCCATGTTTGTCTGTCAGTACTGTGTAATACTGCGCTTGCCATCCTGATGTGGTTCTGCGAGGTGTACGCGTCTGAACAGAGCGTTGTATCTGGAACGTGTCGAGTGTGTCTACACTGAAATGTACACACTACTGGACATATTTTCAGCTTGAAACAAACAAAAAAAAACTCTTAAAAAAAATTGCAATGGGATTTTACAGCAAAAGGTTAAAGGTTAACCAAGGACACAGTCGATCTGTTGACTCCTCCCACCGTAGGGGAGGTCAGGAAGGTGGGGGGGGGGGGTCACAGGTTAGAGGTCATCGTCTTCATCTGGGAGCGCTGTTTCTGACGCCACCTGCAGGGGAAAAAGGGAATAATGTTTGTACCATTACCTGACAAATTGTACACAGGTTTAAAATGCCCATCATTATTAGTGTAAGACATAAGCTCCATCTCTGATATATGGTAGTGTATGTACTTGACTTCCCTCAGTTTTCTAGGCCGTCTAGTCTCAGATTAGCACAACTCAACTTGTGGTTGTGCCTTAATGGTGTTGTGCTCACACTCGCTGGTCTGGGAGTGTCGTTAGCCTGGTCTGACACTGTTGCTCATTTAGCCTGAACAGAGGCACTTCTGTTCTCTTGTGCCGGAAGTCGCTCAATAAATATAACGGAACGTAACAGCCAGTGTATTTTGCCCAATGATGTATGGCAGTCTCCCCTCAGCACTGCTCAGCAGGGGGATGGGCTGCATTCCCCAATAAGCCAGCGATCAGGAGAGAATCCCTGTCTGTGTGTGTGTGTGTGTGTGTGTGTGTGTGTGTGTGTGTGTGTGTGTGTGTGTGTGAGAATGTGGCAGCACTCACTTTGAGGTCGTGCTCGTACTGCGCGGCGAGGGAGGGGTCCATGGCGACCTCTGGGGGGGCGAGGGCGGGCATGGCCACAAACTCCAGGTTGGGGTCTCCGATCAGTTTCCGTGCCAACCACAGGAAGGGCTTCTCAAAGTTGTAGTTGCTCTTGGCGGAGATGTCGTAATACTAAACAGCACAGGGGGGAGGGAGAGACCACACAGTTTTACTGCCAGCCCTGTTTCAAAAACCTATAAAAAGGCCGTCTGAACGGCTGCACTCCCACAGCGACCCAGGATCACCACACTGCTCTAGATCAGACCGTTACATCTGACACACCAGCGTGCTGCGGCTGAACATGCGCACACACACACACGCGCACACACACACACGCGCACACACACACACGCGCACACACACACACGCACACACAGGTGTGTCTCCAGGAGAGACAGGTGAGAGGGATAAATCACCCCGACGCCGGCCAGCAGGCCCAGGTGACGGAGAGGAAGTGGGGAGTTACGGGAAAAGGGGACAGGAAGCACACAGGTAAGGACACCAACTGTGCATTAAAGAGCACGCATCACTCCAGACACACCATCTGACCAGATTTACAGGTCAAAGACAGGGAATCATTTCTGCTCCAAGAATCAGAGTCAACATGTCAGGATTCATTTCAGGTGAAACCTCAAATAACTCTTTTATAAAAACCTAGTATGAAAAACATGAGCATATGTAAACGCCAGTCTGAACTGAATGAGATGGAGACGAGGGTCCTTTGAGGGGGATGGGCAGGTGCCTTTGCTCCCGCCCCCGGACACTGCCCCACACGAGACGAGAACAGCAGCCGGGGGTCAAACAGGTCTTCCTGTTCAGGCCGCCTCCGCGACCCTAACTGCCCACAACGGCGGGCGGGAGCCCCTGCATTCAACACCTGGGCTCTAACACGCCTCGGAGAGTCACAGAGGAATGTGGGAAGCTGGACGCCTGACACGCCCGTCTCCCCTGAGCACGCTGCACTGCGCTGAACACTGACCCATCACCAGCGCAGCTACCTCTCAGACCCAAACCGGCGAGTTACTTAGATCCTCCCCACGGCAGACGAATTTACACTGTCACATGACTGTGCAAAGAGAGATTGGACATTGACTCACAGCAAAACACCATTAGGAACTGGGCTGAAAGGGGCATATATTTTCATCTTGCGTTTTCCAAGGGTTGACCAACACCGTTGGCGGTGATCATTTTTATTTACGCAAAAAGCTCCTGCCAGAGTGGATAATGACCCTGAAACTTTAACCTGCCACTGAGAAAAATCTACCCTTGTTTGCGAGCTTAATTTCAGACCCTGAAAATGGATCTACCAATAGCAGAAAAACTGCTGCCCAGATCAGACACAGTATTTAGTGAGTCAAATTCAGCCAGCTACACAAGCTAATTCAACTTGTAGTAAGTACTGGACAAAGTAAAGCCAGCTAAATTAGTTTTATGACATCTAAACCAACTTTGTTTGGCTTGCTAGCTAGCCAGAAAATACAGTATATTTTGCTACAAATATCAGCCAACAGGACTGTTTAAGCCTGGTTAGATAAGACAGTCTACCATGGTAGTGAACTTTAGCTGGGCAATGTCAGACTTAAGTTTCATCCAGTTAGCTAGCAGACTAGTTCCTCAGACGGGCACCCCCACCTGAGACGCAATGCAAATATTTTGCCTGTGTGACAGATGTACATTAAAGGTCAGATGGGAGGGCTGGTGAGTTAGGGATGTCGGGTTCGGGTTAAAGGTCATAAGACCAGTTAGGGAAGCTACGGCAGAGCAGGGGTTAAAGGTCAGGTGAAGAGCCCAGCCGGGCAGTGTAGGCACCTGCAGGTTCTTCTTGCGGTGGAAGACGATGCTCTTGGCCTTGACCTTGCGGTCCTTGATGTCCACCTTGTTGCCGCAGAGGACGATGGGAATGTTCTCGCACACGCGCACCAGGTCACGATGCCAGTTGGGCACGTTCTTGTAGGTGACCCTCGAGGTCACGTCAAACATGATGACAGCACACTGAGCTGGAGAGGGAGAAAGGTCAAAGGTCAAAACAGTGCACGCACACACACAGCACACCGAACACATAGCGCAGACGCACACACACACAGCACAAACACAGCACAAACGCACAATGCAGACACACACAAAGCATGTGCATACACACAAACACATAGCATACGCGCACACACAGTACAAACACAAAGCACAGACACACACAGACTAACATTACTGCTACTGAAAGCAACCCTGGAGTACGGAGTACCAGAGATGCTTCTGGTCTCTGCTCCACCTAAAGCATCCGCTGTCACCCTGACTCAGTGCCGAGGCAAAGTGGCTGCAGGTTCTGGGGTGTTTCCCTGCCCAGGGCGGGGACAGCAGGACACACACAGCACAGACCGAGGCTCAGGCCCAGCCACCGCCTCGCTGGCGGGCCGCACAGTGGATGCATCTCGTACCCTGAATGTAATATCCGTCTCGGAGCCCCCCGAACTTCTCCTGCCCGGCTGTGTCCCACACGTTGAACTTGATGGCCCCTCTGTTGGTGTGGAAGACCAGGGGGTGCACCTCCACACCCAGCGTGGCTGCGGGAGAGAGAGGCAGGTTAGTCCCGCGGCTGCTCAGCTGAGGGGAGAGGGGAAGAGAGGAGGCAGGGAAGGAGGGAGATGGGGAGAGGGAGGAGAGGAGAGCACAGCAGAATGAGGAACTCACCCACATATTTCTTCTCAAACTCCCCTGTCAAGTGTCTCTTCACAAAGGTGGTCTTCCCTGTGCCTCCATCGCCCACCAACACCAGCTGGGAGAAGACAAACGAAACCAGACCGTTATTCTGCTACTGCTGACAGAACCCCAAACACACACGTGCAACACACACAGCTGTATTCCACATTATGAAAAATGACACAGATGAGTCATGATAAGATGACATTACTACATGCAAGACTCACTCATTCACCAACAACTCGCTGAGCATGAGTAAGGATTTTTCCTTTTTTGTCCCTTCACTGATTCACTGGTTTTCCATTTTAAATGGCTACTAAATCTACACTCATCTACACAAACATTTAGATGTGTGTAACACACACACACACATACATATACATATATACATACAAACACGAGATACACAAGTTACTCTTAAACTTGACTTGTTATGGATTTTTTTGCTAGTATAAATCCCTGCATACTGCTACAATTTACATTTTTAAAAAACTCGCTTTAATCACTTCAAACATTCTGATATTACTTCAAATGTCTGTAGTTGATGAGAGCGGTAGAAATAAGCACCACACCAGTGGGCCTTCCAGGAATCAGACCAGTAACAGTTCGGTCCCGGGTCTGCTGCTCGCTGCGCAAACCGCACGGCCGCTGGCTTTTTAAAATTCAGCACGGTGCAACATGCAGGGGATGGTGGATTATGGTTATTACCATGATTACAAAAGGGGTATTTGTGAAAAAAAAAAAAGCTCACCTTAAACTGGACTTGCGGTTCGCCTTCTGCCATAGCGGAGTCTCTGAATCTTATGAGGATACTGATGGCGGGCGGGAGGGGGAGAGAAAGGTAACGTTAGCTACAGGGCAGACAAAGAACCCCCGGGCAGGAACAATAGTGTCGCTCGCTGCCCGCCTCGCGTCTCAAGGTAAAAGTTTAAGAAAGTGCTATCCGACTGAAAATCAGCCAGCAAACTAATATGTTTTACTTGGATATCCGGTCAACTCTGCCCTAGTGTACTGCAACTTCAAACTTAGCACTGGAGCCAGAGACAATGTGCTAAACCTGGCCGGGAACCTCGTGTAGCCAGCAAGAGGAAACGGCATGATCTAAACCTCACGCCTGGACTCTCCCACCGATACTTAGCTAAGCCAGCTGACAAAGCTGATCTAGGTTATATACACCATCTGCTTCGAAATGAAAGCACAGCAAACAATCTAATCACCCAAATACCCATCCAGCTAAGAGGAGAGTTTACAGCGCCGACACGTTCCCGTAAAAACTGATCAGCCACTTTCCCTCTCGGCGTGGTACAGCTAGCTGGGTGGCTAACTAGGGAGAAAAACACAGGCTAGCTATCCGCGCTACAGGTATTAAGTACAGCTAGATAGAAAGCCACCCAGAACACGTTTGTTTTAATAGTGGCACTGCACTTTATCAATTTAAATCATGCAATATTAAACAATAATGCAAAGATACTGCAAATCACGCTAGCCCCGCTATTGAAAAACAAGAGGGCTCAGCGCGCCCAGCTAGCCACCTAGCAAATATTAAAACAATACATAACTTTTATTTGTTCATATATTTTCTGAACAAGGCCAGAATTTTTCATTGAACACACAATGCACTATTGAGATCGGTCATTGATATTGAATATCATTCGGCTAATTAGAGAAATTATTGGAAATTATTTGAGAAAATATTGTTCCGCACTCACCCGGCGTTGAGACGAATGGGAAAAGAGCAAATGGCGCCAGCCGCCGCGACTTCAGGGATCGCCCGTGACGACTTCCGCCCACATCATGTGATTATTTGCGTCACGCTTTGGACAAATAACAAGTTCTGATTGGTTGTGTGTGTGTGTGTGTGTGTGTGTGTGTGTGTGTGTGTGTGTGTGTGTGTGTGTGTGTGTGTGTGTGTGTGTGTGTGTGTGTGTGTGTGTTAATTTACAGCGACTCCGGCGAAGGAGAAGAAACTGTAGACTTGCTTTGCATCTGGTAGTACGAGCGTCGGTGGCTTTACACGCCTTTGTACGGTGAGAAAAATGAGTCCCGCCAACTCTTTAAAACAGACAGGTGCGCGGGCCGCCAACATGCGCCATCTAGCGGTGGTCGGGCCGCACTGCGCCACCCCTTGCTTTATTTTGACGCAACAGCATTTTATATTACTACGCGCTGTGGTGATGCTTCCTGCGTATGTTCGTGGCGTGTAGCTGTATAATAGCGTGGAAAAAAATGTTTTGTAAGCCTGAGAGCCTTGTAGTTCTACACAACACCATTAACATTACAGCCGTGCCGGATGGTGTTTGCGCGGGCAGCAGGGAGGTTTCATTCTCAGGTGGGACACGGCTGTACGCTTGGGCAGGGTGCGGAACTGCGTCAGTAAAAGACCAGCTATATAAATTTAGACTAAGTCGCTGTGGGTAATGTCTGACGTTACATCTTTCCAGTAAATGGAGCGTATTACAATAAATGTAACAGTATTACAAGTGAACCATAAAATCAGCTGAGGATATAGCAAACTACCCTAACGTGTAACCGGCCAACACACACAAATTAAAGACGCGAAATCAATGACATCGCTTACCACATATTGCATCGTATACCAAAGTCTTAATTGAATTGGTAGCTGTATTTTTTGTCTATATTAGTATTTTTCATTCAGTCGTATTTGATTACCCAGCTATTATAACTTTCCCGTTTACACACCTTGTCAGAAAATTTAAAGAAGTTTTGTGTTGTCTTTCTAATATTTATACATTGTAAAGCATAATCACTCGGATCGCATCTCTTTCCTCCAAGCCCACCGAAATGAGCTGGAACGGTCATCAATAGTGGGGACACATGTCAAAAACACGTTTCTCCACCCGCTTCGCGCTCAGAAAGAGATGCCGATGCTCGTCATCGTGATTAGCGAGACCAAACACTTTCGAAACACATTTCTCAAGTTCTAAACTATAGAAATGATCCCTGAAAGTATAGTCTTAACGATGTTAGCGCGAGGACACAAAGCCGTTAAAGTCACAACACGCTTCACCCACGGTGTCCCTCACCGGCGCGGCGGGGACCCAGCGCACACCGAGCGCTGCCGCCTGGTCGTGGAGTTCAAAGTAACATTCAAACATTAAGCAAACATAAACATAATGATAGAAATCATGATTAATAAACATCAAATATCAATATCTTAATAGAACAAAGTTATCAGTTAAAATGTGTCGATATAATCTTTTATGAAAACCTGCTGTGGCGAAAGCTCGACAGACCTCCGCGTCATCGGGAAATCGGCCGCGATGTATAAAACATCACATACATTCGCATTCTTCCATATAATTTTACACCTACACCTCTAGCAAACAACATTTTGCCAAACTGTACCATTGTTTTTATACTGGCGGCAAATGGTTGTGATTTAAAACGATCTATTTACGATTATGATTGAAGAATACCCACAATGCTTTGCTACTTATTTGCATAGTTTTGTAAAGATCGTTTTTATTGGCTAGCAGGCATTTTCCCGTTGACAATGAGCGATATCAAACATGTGCATCGGTCATTTCACACACTTAATTGAGGGGTTTTTTTTGCCATAGACAGCAAAATAATATACTATAAAGGGTATTGTGTAAATAGAAAAAACTCACAACCTTCTGAATATTGCTTTATTTATGGATGCACTGACCAGAGGCTCATGAATCTTTTGGGTTGAGTGCCTCTTTGAGAATATTAGGAATAATGGCAGGGTAGTAAGGAGGAGATTGTGGGATTGATTCCCAGGTAAACATCTACCTGTATAAATCAATAATATGTAAAAATGGTGAACTATATACATTACTCTGGATAAAGGCATCTGCTTAGCTAAAGTAAAAAAATGCTTTAAAAATGAACCTAGCATCCTGTGGTTATGGCATTCTGCCCTACATTGTTAGTACAACAGTTACAGTCTTGTCCAAGTTGCCATTTTTCTCTGCTTTGTCCTCAAGGGTTCACCCTGTACAGTCTGTTATATATTTGTACATGGAGCTACGGCAAAGATTGCAAAACAACAGCACCACACAAAACTTAAAACTTATGACAGGAATTTTAATTTATTCTTCACAATTTTAGCTCTACATAATCTTTATACAGTTCTTAGAACAATGTGTATACATGCGTGTATACGAACAGCTGAACAGCGCCTGGGTCTACATGTGGCAACAGGTTGCTTGATACTGAGAACAGAGAGTGACAGCAACTACTGGAAACTGTTGGTTTATTCAGGTGAAGGAGAGACATGAACTGCAGCCAGTCAACCAGTATAAAAGTCTGAAATGCCTGCCTGTCCCAGTCCACTATGCATCCGGACAGTCAATACCGTGCTTGCATGTGTCAGTCTGTGTGTATGAAGTGTGGCAGCCCAATCTTTTTTTCCCCAGACCAGCAGGAACCAGGTGGTGTCTTCTACAGTGACCAGAAAAAATGTTATACTGCCTTAACTGAGCTTCCAGGCTGAAACTGTCAGTCATGTACAGAGAGATGGAAACCCTTCTGGACTGGGGCTGGTCACAGCAGGTCAGTGAGTCCGTGTGTGTCTCGGTCAGTCGGATCAGTCAGTCGGTCAGTCAGTGAGCGGGTCGGTGAGCTGGCTGGTCTATCTGTAGAGGTAATCGGCCTGTATGTTTGCACTGATCTCTGCCTCCCATTTGTCCCCGTTGTTGAGCAGCTTCTCCTTGTTGTACAGCAGCTCCTCATGTGTCTCTGTGGAGAACTCGAAGTTGGGACCCTGACAGCGAGGGAGAGAGGGAGGGAGAGGGACAGAGACAGATTTAATTTTAACATTAATATAATTAACATTAACATTTGCCTCCACCTGCTATTTTATTTCTAAATGGAGAGATATGGAAAAAACACCTTTATTGCCAATTGAAAGAAACATGACTGGATGTTTGCCCTTTAATACAGAGGAGTATTCTGTACAGTCACACACAGGAAGCAAATGAATGATCCATCACTTCCTGTTTAACTGGGGCACATGGGTAATGTAGTTTGGAGAGTAAGTGTGCGAACAGTGAGCTGAGGCAGACTCCTGTGGTTACCTCAACGATGGCGTCCACGGGGCAGGCCTCCTGGCAGAAGCCGCAGTAGATGCATTTGGTCATGTCGATGTCGTAGCGCGTGGTTCGCCGGCTGCCGTCGGCGCGGGGCTCCGCCTCGATGGTGATGGCCTGGGGGACGACACAGAGGGCAGCGCTGCTTCAGGTGTACAGTGCACACAGACACTCCCAGTACACGGGCAGGGAGGGAGTGCCCTGTACAGGTGGGAAGCATTCCCAGGTGTACTACATCACAGTCCATACCCAGGGGGATGGAATATAGTACTAGTCCAAATACCTGAACAGGGCACTGTACCTGTAACTGGGCAGGGCAGGGCAGTGTAGTTCAGGTGAGTAGCTACCTGGGCAGGTCAGTGTAGTGTAGTTCAGGTGTGTATTTACCTGGGCAGGGCAGTGTAGTGTAGTTCAGGTGTGTATTTACCTGGGCAGGTCAGTGTAGTGTAGTTCAGGTGTGTATTTACCTGGGCAGGGCAGTGTAGTGTAGTTCAGGTGTGTAGCTACCTGGGCAGGGCAGTGTAGTGTAGTTCAGGTGTGTAGCTACCTGGGCAGAGCAGTGTAGTGTAGCTCAGGTGTGTATTTACCTGGGCAGGTCAGTGTAGTGTAGGTCAGGTTTGTATTTACCTGGGCAGGGCAGTGTGGTGTAGCTCAGGTGTGTAGTTACCTGGGCAGGGCAGTGTGGTGTAGCTCAGGTGTGTATTTACCAGGGCAGGGCAGTGTGGTGTAGCTCAGGTGTGTAGTTACCTGTGCAGGGCAGTGTGGTGTAGGTCAGGTGTGTAGTTACCTGGGCAGGGCAGTGTGGTGTAGGTCAGGTGTGTAGTTACCTGTGCAGGGCAGTGTGGTGTAGGTCAGGGGTGTAGTTACCTGGGCAGGGCAGATGGCCTCGCACAGCTTGCAGGCAATACAACGTTCCTCTCCGGAGGGGTATCGGCGTAAGGCGTGTTCCCCTCGGAAACGGGGCGACAGCGGCCCCTTCTCAAAGGGGTAGTTAATGGTGGCCGGCTCCCGGAACAGGTAGCTCATGGTCATCCCCAGTCCTGGGTTTAAAGAGGGGTTAACGACATGCCGCACAGTGTAACTTTCCTAGTATTTTATTGTCAATGTAAATGTTACGTTCAGTGTATTCAGCGTGCGGTCAGGATTGGGGTTATTGTGGATTCAGAGTGAGGTCAGGATTCGGGTTATTGTGGATTCAGAGTGAGGTCAGGATTCGGGTTATTGTGGATTCAGAGTGAGGTCAGGATTGGGATTATCGTGGATTCAGAGTGAGGTCATGATTGGGGTTATTGTGGATTCAGAGTGTGGTCAGGATTCAGGTTATCGTGGATTCAGAGTGTAGTCTCACCCCTGAAGAGCTCGGTCCACAGGAGGGTCTGTGCGGCTCGGTCTGTGATGGACTTCATGTCTGTGGGCAGCTCCTGTGCGTTAACATACTCTACAGAGAGAAAGCGAGCGCGTGACCACTCCCTAGCATGCAGCAAATAAACAACTCGGCAGAATTATTCATGGTAACGTAATCATTTAAAACAACTTAACCTGTATGCATTTTCAGTGTTCAGAGGTATTGTTATTTTCTGCCTGTTCTTAGTTTCTCTGTTTTCCTTCTGTGCTGTGTAATACAGTTTTGGCAATATTCACATAACTGATCTCATGCCCATACAGCTAACTGAAACAGAGAGGAACATGTCACCCAGCACTCTACACACACAGCAAGGTTAAAATGGCACAATACTGATACAATGCATGAAATGCATGACGCTGTTAATACACAGGACGAGACAGCTATTCATACTATAAAAAAAGACTGTCACTCTGTCCTCTCCTGCAGTAGCATAGCCACACTGCTACACTGTGACCCCTCTGGAAGCTGTGCACCCACAGCAGTGTTACTCATCCACTGTCTGGGTATCTAGTGTTGTGTTACTTACTGTATCCTTCCCTCTGGACAGACAGGCTGAATGGACGGACCAGGCCAGAGCTGGCTGAGAAAGTGCCTGAAAAACAAACATAACTGTGATGTCATCAATGATGTCATCAGCGACATCATCGGTGAGGTAGAAGACCTATCAATGAGAACAGCAGCAGCAACAATGATAACTGCAGTGAAAAAGGGGATTCCATTCATAACTTTCTCCACGTTTAACAAGAGCTGTAGTGCCACTCATGTACTGTTAAGCACTACCTGAGTGGCACTACCACACTGGAAGGCAATGCTGGTCTTGTCAATCACTGTTAAGTACTACTGGTCACTTGCTAGTGGCTTCCCTTCAGTACACTGTTCTGCTATTATTAAAATCTATAATGGCTGAAACTGCTATGGACTGGCAGTGCCCTTTCCTCTGTGGCACTATGTGCAGGTCCTATAATGTAAGGTAATAAAAGCACAGAGAGCTGGTTTTGGCAGCTTTATCACTGAGGTATTACCAGCAGTCCTGTACCTGTGACCCTGTTCTGTCCCAATGACCTACCTAGTCTCTCCACCCGTTATGGTATTGTCATTTATCCAGAGCAATTTAAATAGGTTACAGTTTTTTTTATTTTTTTACAGTTGTCCATTTATTCAGCCAGATATTAATGAGGCAATTCTGGGTTAAGTGCCTTGCCCAAGGGTACACCCGTACTGCCCCGGTGGAGAATCAAACCAGCAACCTTTTGGTCATGAGCCCTGCTCTCTAGCACTGCGCTACATTGCCCAGTAGATTAATCAGATAAGAAAGCTTTTAGGCTGAGCTGTAGCAGACTCACCTGGCTTGGACACAGAGTAGAGCACACGCAACGCTGTAGACATCACGCTCAGAGCACGCTGACGTCATAAAGAGAGAGAGAGAGAGAAAACTGTAACACTACAGACAGCCAAACAGCCAGTTAAAAGGTTACCTGTGTTTCCTGTGTGTGACACGACCACTTACCACAATGTACGGTCAGCAAAGTATGTCAGAAAGGAAGCAGAGCTCTTAGCAACTGACACCCACTGACAGACTGAGCTCACCAGTGGGCACACGGACAAGCAGAGGGTGAACAGACTGTCAGACCGTCTGCCGCGACATCAGGGAAACGCCCCTCCTTACTGCCCGAAAACATGACCCTGCCGTTCTCTGCTGCCACCATTTCAGGCCTCCTCCTTCCGCAAGTAACGCTTCTGCTGCGGAGCTCATGTGACTTCACTGTGTTTACGTAACAGGCCTTTTATAGAAAACGCCGTCCTGTTGTTTTGGGATGCAGTAAGGGGCTCCGGAATGTGAAACAATTACTGGGCAAAGGCAAAATAAACAGCCTGTCATGTGACAGAGCGCCTGACCGTGACAGAGCGATGGGAGCAGGGTTCCCTCTTCTTTCTCAGACACACAGCCGTCAGCAGCACCCTGCTGCAGTACAGCTCCTGCGGCTCTGCTAATCCACACACTGCCACTGTGGGTCATTTCAGATTAGCCAGCTGCCGTTTAATGCCAACCGGCAATTAATCCACTTAACACCCCAATCAACCCTTCAGTTTCCAAATGTTTTCTTTTCAATCACCATAATTTCCCTTATGGTTTTTAAAATAATTTTTGCTTTCTTTTTTTGCCGTTTCAGTTCTTTGTCAGTGTTCCCTCCCAACATCCCTTTGTTTTGAGATACCTCTCAGAAAATTGTACTGAATTTGATGCGCTTTGGGGGTAACTTCATTAGTTTATTAGAGGAACACTCAAAATTGAGTCTGAATCTGTTTGTTTCTGAACACCTGCAGCAGTTCACCTGGCCAAAGCATTTTCATGGCACTATATTCTAGCAAATTAAACAAGACTGGTTAAAATTTATGAAATGACTATACAAAAAAATCATACAAATGTAGCAGGGTTTTATTTTTTATAAAGCGATTGTAACTGGTTTTCGCATCGTTGGCTGCGCCGTCACCAGCCGCTGCACTGCCTGCCATCGCGAATCCAGGTGACACACGACAGACACAAGGCTCAGTGCCAGACGGGCTGTTCTGCCAGTGCCGGGCGCTCAAATCTCCTTGTCTCCAGTCCCGGGGATTAAGTGCTTTTTGTACTGTAATTTAAGTGTGTCATTTTTCCCACACTAAATGCAGCACCATTGGCAATTTGGCAAATGCCAGATTTGTCCATCGGTTGAAGTACAAAAACAAGCTACCGTAAATATGATCAATGTGGAGGAATCTGGTGCTTTTAACTGATACAGACATCACAATTGACAGCAACAGACGAGTAGCGTATTTCGCTGTTAGTACAACATCTGTTGCAATAACAATATCATACACGATGTGAATGACACTGATTCGCATACAATGATTTACTGGCAAAACGGTGTTAGAAATTTTGAGCAGTGGCGATAAAAAAGATTCACCTCTCCTACATTAAATTTCACAAAATAAAAAATGCAAAGATGTCATTGCTTACCTAACACAATACGTTATTGGCTAAATCAGTCTAATAGTTTAGTGGATTGGAAGTTACTGTTAACAGTTTAAAACTGTTCCCGACACTATTTTGAAGGCCGAATCGTTTCTCCTGCGATCGCAATATTGCAAGCGTTGGAGAGGGTCAAGTCGGGTAAAAGGTTGGGGAAGGATGCGGCTAACCAATGCAGCTACACCATAAGCTAAACCCAGTTTCTAGCACAGAAAGGCTCAAATACACCATAAGACAAATGAAAGTTATAAGTACAAAGCTTTAAAATAATTTGTAAATGTAGCTAGCGTTGCTGACTCAATTACCAGGTTCACTGGCTATATAACGTTAACATGCGCTAGCTAGTTAGCATAACTCTTCAAGGACTTTCAATGACTGTCGTACTGCTGTATCAAATACGATATGGTCAACATTAAAAAACAAACATGCAATATAAATGCTAAATATGGCGAATGCAGCCTAAAACTCCCACGCGATATTTCAAAGGTACCATAAACATTTTAAATCTTTGAAACTCACCGAGTTGTCGCTATTTGGCCTTCTCAACCAGAACAGCAGACTGTACAGGAAACCGGCGGCGGCAGCGCAGGAAGAGGAGGTGAGCCGGAAGCAAGTTTGGCATGAAGCAGCCGCCATTTTTAATGTGGCATTGAGGCGTCAAAGTCGCATGACGTAGTTATCATTTATTACAATTAAACTTTCTATCGCCATTCCTCTTTCTTCACACATGAGCTGTGGGTCGAACTATGTGTTCAGTTTATGAAAGGCTAAATGCGGAAGTACCAAGAATTTGGATGTACCGTATGTCCCAAAGCTCCAGAATGAAAATCACTCAGGGCCCTGCTGATGTCACAGGGCTTTAGTGGCACCAATTAATTGAATTATTCCTTTGATCCTTTGATGAATTCCCTGTAGGTATAGGGTTATCTCATCACAATCGCCTCTCACCCCCATGCCTCCATCCATTCAGTCATTTTCTCTGTAATGCTCAGGTTGTCAAACTGTAGAATTTGTATGAGTATAGTACTAGAGTATAGTTTGTAAAACACAAGACTGTCATTATACACACCCACAGACAGACACAGACACACACACACACATACACACACACACAGTCTCATCCTTCACTGCACATTCTCCATTGACTCTATTAAATTAAATTATTCACAGCTTGTTAGCCAAACCAGTGACACTGAATGGAGCCAAATAAGGATGTTACCAACAAGTGCAAACAAAGCAGGGGGCTGCAATTAAACTGGATAACGATGATGATGACGATGATGACGATGATGATACCTGTCTGCACTGCCCTCTGTGTTATGTGGATGCTCTGTTAGAGTCTGCCTTTGTTTTTTCTTTCTCTATCAAGGATTTGAATCACAGCTGATGCCAGAGTAAGTATGCAATAAGTTTAAGATATTAGTAAGCAATAATATCTTAGTAGTATTCTTGGTGGCAGTCATAGCAGCTATACTGTAATAGGATATCGCATTAGCAGCAGTTAGAGTCTGTTAATATGTCCATACTGTGCGGTTCTCTCTTTCAGGCTCTCTCAGATTTGAAAATGAATTTATTTACAGGGCTTCTATGTGTTTCCTATCTGTTACAAAAGCTTACAAATTATTGATTGATCTGTACAGAAAAAATGTACCTACATTATGCATCATTAACTAGAATAACAATGTGCTGATGGCTCAGGTTTTATACCAACATGTGATCATTTTGATCTCTTTCTCTCAGTGAATCTGTCAAGCAACACCTCAGGCATGGAGCTGGAGTCCAGATTCAGGATTAACAGGTCTCTGTTTGTGGCAGTCCTGAGTGTGGAGATGGTGCTGGGGGTTGTGGGAAATGTTATAATTCTACTGACAAAATTCAAGGTAGGGGTCACTTTCAGCACACCCCAGTCTATTTCTCTGTGATCATTTTGACTGAGATAGTCACTCTCCCATTATGCCTGTCCTGTGTTGATTCTGTCTATCGTTTCATTTCTTTTCTGGATGAATTATATTCAGATTCTCACTCCTCCATGCAACAATTTGAAGCTGTTCAGTGGGTCTGAATGGGTATTGTGTGTTTGTGGTTCTTCTGTCCTTTTCAACAGACACAGTATCGTGGCTGTCCACGATTTAAAATAATCCTAATGTAGGAGGGAGGAGCCCTACATTCTGAGAAACCTGGGCTGTTAAATGAGATTAATGGAAAAGAGAAACTGCGGATATTTAGAGGACAAACCTCATTTGCCTGAAATATAAATGTGTGCTGCAGTTACACCTCTTTACCTGTGAACGTACAGAGACACAGTTTCTCACAGCACAACGTGCATTTCAAAGTACAATTTCTGTGGTTATTTCAAGTATGTAAGGATTGAAACGATTGGAAATTGCACATTCCCCACCTGCAGAAACGATGGTGATTATCTCCCTGTCTTCCTCCGTCTCTCCCTCTTCATCGGTCCGTCTCTCCCCCAGTGCAGGGGTCAGTTTCAGTGCCGCAGCTGGCTCCCTTTCCTCAGCTTGTCACTGTCTGACCTCGGCTCCTCCGTGCTCATCATCTCTGGCTCCCTATTGGCCGTTCTCACCAGGGGTCAGAGGTCACCGTGGTGTGAGGTTGTCAGCCTGCTCAAGTTTGCTTTCATCACTTCTTCCATTGGCAGCCTGGGTATGTCCGTTTCAGCCATGTCAGTTATATTTAAACTGTGACTACATTTCTGTAGGTAGGGACATTAGACAGAGAGACCAGTGTATACTCACGTAGACACAAAACTGAGCAGGGCAGGGGTTTGTGGTGCAGCTGTGTAAATGAGCATTGAATCATGTTCTTGTTACTGAACTGCCAAATAGATAGGGTAAAAAAAATTGTATTTCTTCCGAATATGAGATGTTACAGTACAGTGAGCAGTCAACCTGACAGCTACAGCTCTGTTTCCAATGAGAAAACGAGCACAGGCACTCTTCCTCTTGCTCTTCCTCCTCTTCCTCACCCCCCACCCCCCCTCTTCATGTCTCAGCGATCCTCTGTCTCCAGAGAACCACGGGTGTGGCCTCCACAGGAAGCCGCTTGTCCATTGTCATGGCAGCAGCTTGCGTGACTTCCTGGGTGACGGGGCTGGTGTTTGGGAGTGTACCTGTGGTGTATGACTGGATCAGGTGGGAGGGGGAGAAATGATGGGGGGGAGGGGGGTTATATAGAATTACAACAAACACATTTTTCTTTATTACAGACATGTATTATAGCCACACCCATAAAGTTGTAGTAAGTGCAGAGACGGTCTAAAAATAAGAAGGAGACCGCACACCACTGTCATAATTCCAAGTGGCTTTTGGTTTATTTGCTCTTAGAAACGCAACAGACACAGTTTTCCTTTATTACACGTTATGATAGGATTTAGCAGCGCTGTGAAGGGACATTCTGCATTTTACCGTTCTGAAAGTGTAAATATCAGTGAAAGGATGCTTGAGATTCTCTGTCTGTGTGTCAGATATGACCCTGCAGAGATGCTCTGTGCGGTCTTCTGGGAGAGCAGCTACTCTGACATGCTGGTCTACATCCTCTCTGCCTTCTCCATCTGCATCTTCCTCCCCTTCCTGCTGATCGTCTTCTGCTCCATCCTGACCTCTGCTGGCAGGGGGTGGGACTGCTCCAGGTATGCGCCACCCTTCTCTTGGCACAGTACAGTCCTGCACAGTGCCTTTGCTTGTGGAACTGAGGGGTATGTAATTAATAACATTATTTACTTACCCCATGAATGCTCTCTCACCCTCTCTCTCCCTCATCCTCTCTCTTCCTCCCTCTCCCTCATTCCCCCCCCCCTCTCTCAGTGATCTCTCCTCTGTCACGCCACTGTTGGTGGTATTCTACACGGTCTGCTACATGCCATTCGTACTGTCGGAGGTGAGAGAATTACATGGATCCCAAAGCAGTCTTCCAACTGCACACTTACAATAATATCTTTCAGTAATCAGTAGTAAAAATCTGCATGTATGGGTGACATTTACAGCGGTGCCCCATTGCTAGCAATGATCATCTTACTCTCTGCTTCTTTCCAGCTGATTCTGCTGGGGAGGCTGGACCTGTCGCCGGCCCCTGATTGGCTGAGGACGCTGTCGTCAATGATGGCTTACCTGGACTGTGGGTTAAACCCCCTCATTTACTGCACCAATCAGGACTTCCGAGTGGCAGTGCTAGGCCTGCTGTGGACCAATCAGAAGTCGCACACTGAGCCGGTTCTGACAGCAGTGGTGAAGCTGGATCCATGAAGGCTGCGAGAGACTGAAGGATCACCGAGCAATGCGGAGTAAAAGAGATCACATTTATTGATACATGTTACCATGGTGTTTCTGAAATCCACAGCAAGAAGTGAAAAGCTTCCTCTCTGGTGCATTTGGTGCAATGACATCATCATTATACATTAATTCATTTATGTGCTTATTTCTTCTCTTTCTTGAGACATACATTAAACATTCATTTATTTGCACACTGAAGAGCCACAGATACATTTTGGTTCATTCCAGCTGTATGCAGTTTGTTTTATCTCACAAAATATTTTCAAGCGGGGGGAGACCCCACGTCAAGGCCTACAGGTTTGCACGTTAGAGGGGAATTTTGCTGAAAAAAAAAATTGAAGTCCCTGTCTTACAGGCGTAGAGGAGGGTGTCAGAGGACTGACATTAGATATAAAAATGGAAGCAGTTTCACCACCAACAAAAAGGATATAAAAAGCTCACACTGAGTTAGAGAAACATTCAGTTAACACTCGCTGGCATGGTACAGTTGCCTCTGTGCTGGAGGGGCTGTTTGGGGGGGAACATACACGTGGGTTAGGGTTAGTCGCTCTGGATAAAAATGTCTGCTACGCAAACGTAACCTGGTGTAAAATGACTGGTTCTCTCCAATGGAAAAATCTTGCATGAGTCCCTTTATTGTTCATAAGCAGTGGTCCTCTCCTGGCAGACTAGCACTCCTGTCCTGCTGTGCAGGTGGCTAATTGCTGTAGTGGTCTTTAAACGACTTCTGCTGCATTCCGCTGGTCCGCGCCCGTTCTCAGTCGCAGTTTTACTGTCCGTCCGTGAGTTTTAAAAGTTAAAATATCTGGAATATCTGGAATAAGAGACGACGCTCTAATCAGTGGTACATTAGTGAACAGACCTGCCTGTGGCCCCTTCGCCTATTCTTTCCGCCCCTGTGCCAGTCTCGTTAGGTGTGTGAGAAAGCAGAAGCTGTAGTGGAATTGAAGAATGTCGCACACTTTGGACCAGAAGTGTCCGGTTAGGTGCTGGAAGGCCCGGTAACGGGCCAGCGGGTGATCCAGCAACTTCAGCGCCACGAAGCCGCCGCAGGAAAGCACCGCCAGGAAGAAATACCGCAGGGAGAGGGAGTCTCCGTGCCGCCGCTGAACCCGGACGCCTTTGGTCACGGCGAAAGCGACGTGACAGCCCAGGGCCACCTCGAACCCGCGGTCGTGCACCAGCGCCAAAGCGTAGCTGGATAAAGACAGCAACTCCACGGCCACCGCGTAGCGCGGCCGCCACCCGCGCTCAATGAAATGGCACCAAACGGGCACCCAGGCGAAAATAGGCAGCGTAAACCACTGGTCCAAAACAGCGGGGACGCGGCGCAGGGTTGCGAGCCGGGCCCACTGCACGGGCGCGTACGCTATGGCCATGAGAGCGAACACGTCCTTCACATACGCGCTCTTTTCGTGGTCTTGGTTTCCCGCACGCCGAAACAGCCAGTAAATTCCCATAAAGATGTATCCTAGGTTAACCAGAGAGTTAAAGGGCATTGCCAAAAAGCCTGGCAGATGCTCGACTTTTCTTTCCGCATAGTGATCATAGGTTAAATCCACCAGGACAGAGCTGAAAATCCCGCTGGTCGCCACAGAAATGCAAAAGGAAAAGGCAATCAACACGTGCAATATTGCTGCCTTCATTGCGATCTTTTTTAAAATATCGTCTGCAAACAATATAGATCAATTCTCATTGTAAGTGCTTCTCATTGTTGTTCGCTGGTGATAGAATTGTTTGCTTAATGTGGACTTTCATCAGAAAGTGCAACTACACGGACGACTGCCCGGAAGTTTTCGGCTTACTTTTGAGGCGTCACTTCTATCGCGGTCCAATCGGTACACGGTTTCGCCTCCGTGAGCCGCCATTGGTTGTAAGTTTTTTTTTGCCGTCCACGACGAGAATGGATGATCCGGCGGTGTCACAACTGCGCCGCGCTGCGCAGGCTGAACTGCTCCGTCCAACACCGCAGGAAAGGTCGAACCTGCCGCAAAACTCTGCGCGTTAGGAGGAAGATGCACCGACCAGTCTGAGCTCAAAAATGAACCACGTCGAAACATGTAGTTACTGAGTAACCGGCTTTCAAACCAGTGGTTTAAATCCTGATTCCAAAAAGTTAAAGTCCTTTGAGCGCCGCTGGTTCCCGCTTCAGCGTTTGTGAATTAGCCGAGGTTTCAGCAGAATCAGTATCTGAAATATTAGCTATTTAAACTGCTCTGAAGTGAGAATAAGTAACGTAACATGCCGTATGTTTCTCTAATTCCCTTTATTATATTACTCGTCTAATGCTTTCTGTTGGCTGTAAATTTCTCTCTTTTACCTGTCTTCGATGAAGTCGCATCCATTCTCCTTCATTAGGTATTAGGCAGATAAATTTCTTGTCTTGTCGGGTAGCCAACTGGCAGGCTGTCACGTGTACGATGTGAGCACTGTATCGATCACATGTGTTCTGGTATATTTTCTTTATTTGTATTTTTATATTTATGTGCTTAACCTTATGTCGACGAGCCTGATCTTGTGGACCAAAGGAAGAAAGAGCTGTCACTCACATGATGGTTACTGATGAACATAATTAAGTAGTGAATATTGTAAATGCGATGCAAGAGGCACGAAATTCCTGTCCAGCGATGGATGTTCTTGTTAACCAGAATGGATGCATTTTAGTATTTTCCTTCTCTTTCCCCTGACTTAGGAACTTGTGCACAAACACCGTGTACAGTCACGGAGCATGCGCTGATGCATGACAGACGCGACCCTCTGGTACCCTTACCTGTGAGCACAGCTATTTTTGCACTACAAGACCCATAGTGCACCTCAGGGCAAACGCCAAACTGATGTACCCACGGTATCATCTGAGGACCCTGTAGATGCCTGGAACGTCACTAGAGGGTGCTATTGAGTCGTATCGAGGGGACTCCAGGCGATCGAACCCCTCTCGCCTCTGTGGAGCAGAGGCAGCTGTGTTCTGGTCATTGTGGCTTAGTTACACAGCTCAGGCTCACGGCACATCTGGGCAGCAGGGATCAGCCCCCACACAAACCGGATGCCTTACCTGACTGAGCCACTCGGGAGCTCAGGACAGGGCATTTTAATCTGATTAACACAGAATATTGACACTTGCAGCAGTCCTAGACCACTCTGGTTTCAGCCTGGCCTTTCCAACTGACTCAGGATCCGCACACCTATGCCTAACCAATGCTTGCCACTTTGCCTTAAATGTGGATGATGATCTAGGATCAGCAATTGTGGGAGGAGTCCATCTACGCCCCCTGGTGTAGATGTTCTGGTGAAGCTAGCTTGTTTGACAGTCAGTGACGGAAGCGCCTGGTGCTGCCATGTTCCCCCTGCACTGAGGCGACCTCATGCGTTGTGCTGTCTGAGACTACTTCTCTGTACCCTCCAAGCCTCAGGTTACGAGAACACTGCTGGGCTCCACAGGTGAGCTGGTTTGACTCCAGCCACTTTGTCCTTTCCCTGGCGATAATGTTTATCGATCTTATTGATAATTGATGTTCAATCAGACAAAAACTCACACGTTGATACTGATGGTAACACAGTCCCTCCGGAGGGGGGCAAGGCTTCGTGACACGAAGAGGAAGGAGGAATGAAACCGTCTCACTCATGTCTTTCCCGTCAGTCAGGTTCTCAGTACGATCTGAAGAATGCGATTCTTTCCTGTGCGTAATGACACCGCAAGGTGTCTGCAACAAGAAACATTCTGCCAGGGTTACGTTTATATGAGTCTGAAAAGTGGGTGGATTCAATGACAAAGAGTGTTTTTGTATGTAGCATGACAATGCCAGATCTGTGCAGTGAGGGAGAGAGGAGGAGAGAGAGGAGGAGGGAGAGACGAAACAGGGTTGGGGAGAGGGACAGAGGGAGGGCACAGATTTTGAGCTTTACCATTAGTGATTCACATGGACAGAGGAAGGGGAGGAGAGAAGAAGTGAAAAGAGAATAAAGGAGGCGGTTTAAACAGACTTGAAAGGAGAAAGGAGAGGAAGAACACCACAGGAAAACATCATGTAAAAAACCACAGGGTTTGAGAAAAAGAGTACAGGATAAAATGGTTTAGTTGAGTACAGATACGGAGACTGACTGGACACGACAGTACATTAACACTGCACTGAGAGAGAGGGGTAATACAATACAGTACATTAACACTGCACTGAGAGAGAGGGGTAATACAGTACAGTACAGATACGGAGACTGACTGTAGCTCTTTTTCCCGTTAGCACCACGCTTTCCCCTCCTGGCTTGCATGTCTCAGGGCGGCTCAGAGGGTCTGCTGCAGCTGATGCTGCGAAGGGCGGAGCCCAGCTCGGCTGCGGCCACTCCGGTGACTCATCCGGGCGGGGGTCAGCCACGCTGGGGGGGTGACGGGGATGGGGTGGGGCCCAGCCGCGGGGGGCAGGAAACATCGGGCTGCTCTGATGGCCTTCTTCCGCTCGGGGATGAGCCGAAACGGGACGCCGAACAGGAGGTGCCCCCCCCAGACTCAGAGGAAGAGGAGGAAGCCCAGGCTCCTGGGAGGAATGGCCAATCGGGAGAGTGGACACCAGTCCTGGAGGAGGCTGAGGCTCCTGGGAGGAATGGCCAATCGGGAGAGTGGACACCAGTCCTGGAGGAGGCCGGGGCTCCTGGGAGGAATGGCCAATTGGGAGAGTGGACACCGGTCCTGGAGGAGGCCGAGGCTCCTGGGAGGAATGGCCAATCGGGAGAGTGGACACCGGTCCTGGAGGAGGCGGGCTCCCCCAGCCTCATTCCCAGGTGGAAAAGGAAGCAAGAGCTGCCCCCTCCCCCTTTATGGGGTAGACTTCTCTCCTCTGCTGAACAAATGCCCGGGACAACACAGGACACCCCGGGGTCAGAACAGGGGTATCCCAGAGACACGCAGGCTGGGTTAGAGTTGGGGTTAGTGTTAGGGTTAGGGTTAGGGCTAGGGTTAGCACTAGGGTTAGGGTTAGGGTTAGCCTCTGAACAGGACGATGGTCCAGAATCCAGCCCTACTGAGGAGGAGTTTGTGTCCCTGGATCAGATTCCTAAATGGGAGCAGAGGCGATTGTTGCCTCTTTCCATTCTCAATCGGGACCCTCCAGCCTTGGAAAGGAGAGGGGACTTTTTGGGTTTACTCAGAACCTTCTCTGTGCACCAGACTGAACCAGACGGACCCAGTGTGGGGGGTGACCTGACCCCCCCGCAGCAAAGTGCAGAGTCCACCCGTCCCATTCCTGAGAGGGACTGGGGGGCAGCTTCACCCGCTGAAGATCCAAAGCGAAGAGCCTCCGCGCGGAGTCCTGAAGAGGAGAGCGATTCCGGAGCCGTGGCTGCCGTTCCGATTCCAGAACCCCTCAGCACAGACCGCCAGAATGCTGCAACAACGTGTCAGCGGAATTCCGAAATTCCAGGCCAGGGCTATGCTCCTGTGGAGCAGGACAGCCAGGGAGGCCCCCTCCTCCCCAGCGAGACTGCAGCAGAGAAGCCCCCCCCCTCCCAAACCGAGGGGAAGAAGAAGAAGGCAAAGGTGAAAGGACTGACAGATGGGAAAGTGAAGAAACTGGCTCAGAGAATAAAGGACAGATGGAGGGAGAGGAAAGGGAATGGAGGAAGCCATCCTGAGGATGGAGAGACAGAAGAAGAGAGTGAGCGAGAGGAGAGAGAGTCACAGGCGGTGAGTCTCATTTTCTCAGTTCGTCTGTTTTACTTTGGCCCCTCTGGTACTGAACATTTGCTCAGCATAACGTTACTCAACATATTATTGTTAATATCATTATCAATGTTATTACTAGTAAATCTGAGTCACTTCTTAAATCTTCACATATTTTAAAGGCAATTTTCTGGATGAATTCAAACACCTTGGCTTGGGGTTATATGAGCAATATTACTTTGATGTCTTGGTTTAATATTATAAATCATAAACAGACATTCAGCTAACACTGTTTTGCTCTTGCTTTTTTAAACAGACCATATGGTACGTAAGGCACCAGCCAATCAACGATGACACTTGTGGTGACATACCCACTAAAATGGAAGAGGGGGCTGTGTGTCAGACATCAATCAAAAGCCAAGACCCGCCCCCTCCTGAAGGCAGTCACGTGACTTTGGAACGGTAAGAATGCAGTGATCCCCCCGGCATGGTGAGCAGGTGTGCTCGGGCTGTCATGGTGAGCATACAGACATACAGCACAGTAACTGCTCATTGCAGCGTTTGAGTATTGCTGATTCACTCAATGGCAACTTCCCTGCATCTGAGATGAGGTAAGATAAGACCGCAGTGTATCTACAAACAGTAACACTCTGCCTCTGAATATAGCTCATAAAGAACCAGTTCCCCAGGATCACTGCCATTGAACCGTGGGATTTGCGACACCTGTCAGTAGTAGTGTTTACATATGCTAGGGGGAGGGACTGTTTAGGATGAGAGCTGCTCTGAATTTGATATGATTGTTACAATGAATGAGTGTGACATACCTGGGGAAATTACAGTGCTACACACACCTGATCACCTGCCCCCCCATGATCATGTCAGGAATGCTGACTGCAGATTCCAGGAGTGCTTGCAATAGCACCATCATTACATCACTCTCTCATGGTAGTGACACTTCCACCTGCATCTATCAAGGCAGAGGGACACAGTGCAGGTGTGCTGACTGCTACAGACAGGTGTACAGTGCAGGTGTGCTGACCGCTACAGACAGGTGTACAGTGCAGGTGTGCTGACTGCTACAGACAGGTGTACAGTTCAGGTGTGCTGACCGCTACAGACAGGTGTACAGTGCAGGTGTGCTGACCGCTACAGACAGGTGTACAGTGCAGGTGTGCTGACTGCTACAGACAGGTGTACAGTGCAGGTGTGCTGACCGCTACAGACAGGTGTACAGTGCAGGTGTGCTGACCGCTACATACAGGTGTACAGTGCAGGTGTGCTGACTGATACAGACAGGTGTACAGTGCAGGTGTGCTGACCGCTACAGACAGGTGTACAGTTCAGGTGTGCTGACTGCTACAGACAGGTGTACAGTGCAGGTGTGCTGACTGATACAGACAGGTGTACAGTGCAGGTGTGCTGACTGCTACAGACAGGTGTACAGTGCAGGTGTGCTGACCGCTACAGACAGGTGTACAGTTCAGACCCCTATGCTTCCCTGCCATATGAAACCTACCAGCTTTGCTTTTAAAAACCACAGGCTCACTGTGTCACCTGTGGCCATTAAAATACTAACAATTAAGACATACAGTGACTTATTTAATCAAGACAGCATGAGAGTAGTATTTCTACAGATGTTCACTTTTACACGTCTATCTGTGGCACATGTGGAGATTCTTTACTTCTAGTTTTGAGTGAGTCCTATCACACACACACACACACACACACACACACACACACACACATACACACACTCACACACATGCACACACACACACACACACACACACACACACACACACACACACACACATACACACGCACACACACGCACACACACGCACACACACGCACACACATACACACTCACACACACACACACACACACACACACACACACACACACACACACACACACACACACTCACACACTGACACATTTCCAGTCTGGCAGCATTTCTGTTTTTGCCATCAGTGAAGTATTTATTCTTGAATCTTACCGGTATTTCAGGAAACATTTATTTTACAAGAAACTATTGGTCACATCACCATGTTGGAGCAGTTTTTTTATGTTTTCTCTGTTTTTCTTTTCCACTTTAGATGTAAATACAGAACAGGATGTTTTGCCAGACAGAGGGTTTACATTTGGTGACATTTTTCACTTTGCCAGGGTCTACAGTGGTCCCATCGACTTGGCTGACAAAACTTTCACCCAGGAGAAGGGGTCCAACATGCCCAAAGAACATAGCTCCACCCCCATGGAGGCTGCAAACCAATCACAGACAGGAGGAGACAGCGAAACTCAGCAAAGCCAGAATGATGACCACTTAGAGAAAATTATTGCAGAGGACAGCCAGTTAAAAGACAGGGAATTAAGAGCCAGCCAATCAGGGTTTAGTGCGCCAAAGGACAGCCAATGGGTCTGCAGAAATGTGGAGCCAGACAACATCATGGAAGCAAACGGAGGTCGTATTTCACCCCAGGAGG
This sequence comes from Megalops cyprinoides, assembly GCF_013368585.1. NCBI lineage: Eukaryota > Metazoa > Chordata > Actinopteri > Elopiformes > Megalopidae > Megalops > Megalops cyprinoides. Next base: position 26,308,082 of record NC_050604.1, read on the forward strand.
TGCATGTGACCTCTCACCTACTCAACAGGAGGTCTGATGACATATACGACTCGCTTGAGGCATACATGCCGCTGGATGCAGACCAGTCACAAGGCTTAAAACCGGAGGCTCCGCCCCTTGACTTCTCCTGTGTTGAGGTGAGGTACACTAGGGGATCGTGTTGATTTTCAGAGACAGTGTTTTCCTGTAGAGATGTCAGCAGGCGGAGTGTGTGTGTACATTCACAGATCATTAATGCAGGTGCCCTATACTCCAGCATCCCTCTGACGTTACTTTACAGTACAGTACTGCAGAGTCTGAGATTTGGCCACGCAACCTTAAGATCCAGTCCTTCCACTCTACTCTGCACTGCTGGCCCTGAGGATATTACCTTTACACCCCTGCGGTGTAACAGACACAATCCCTCTGTCCTTTCCATTCCCCTCCCTTCATCCTCTCTCTCTCTCTCTCTCTCTCTCTCTCTCTCTCTCTCATCCTCTCTCTCTCTCTCTCTCTCTCCCTCATCCTCTCTCTCTCTCTTCCTCTCTCTCTCTCTCCTCTCTCTCTCTCTCTCCCTCATCCTCTCTCTCTCTCTTTCTCTCTCTCTCTCCCTCATCCTCTCTCTTTCTCTTTCTCTCTCTCTCTCCCTCATCCTCTCTCTCTCTCTCTCTCTTTCTCTCTCTCTCTCCCTCATCCTCTCTCTCTCTCTCTCTCGCTCTATCCTTCTCATTCTCTTTTCTTACATTCATACAAACTTCATTGACATGACCACACAGATGCACAGTTTTGCAAACGCAATATTCACATAAATGACAAACTTGTATGGTTATATAAATAATCATATGATTATATGAGAAATAAACATATAGAGAAATAAATATGTCTCTATATCCTCTTCTCTATCCCTCCGTCTGTCACTCACAGTCAGGGGGACTGCTGGACAGCTCTGCTCTGATTGGTCGGGCCCGTTTGAGCAGAACGCGGGAACACAGGCTTCCGGGAAGAAGGAGAGGAAGAGGAGAAGGGGCAGCTGAGGAGGAAGGAGTGGGGTTCTGGATATTCAGAGACTCCATAGGTAGGAGGCGTGCCGCCACCTTCACACTTCCTCAAGTCCTGCCTTCCTTCAGCTCATACCTCTCCCCTTTCTGATCGATAGGCCATCACTGCGTCACGTCTGAGAGGATAAACTGACTTCCCGAGGAAACCTTTCCCTCTTGTGTTAAAAACAGATTTTATTTATTGAACAAAAAATTAAAACAAATAAAACTGATTCCAAGAAATAAACAAAAATAAATTTATAAAGAACACAAAAATGAAGGAAAGATAAAACATAATGAGAAAAGAGATTTATGACATTCAAAAGGAGAATGTTAAAAATTTCCAAATTTGTAATACATTATTATGTTATAAATGCTATTATTAGATAGTTCAAATGTACCTCTCCACCTATTTAAATGTGACATTAAAAATGATTTTTTTCTGTAAGATTTTTCTCGCTGATTTGGCCTTAACGAAATGAACTAAAAGAGTGTAATAGCGACACCTAGTGGCCAAACTACGTACCTATTTCACAGAACGTCACTCCGGCGCCCTCAGCTTCGCGAAACTCAGCCAGCGTCAAAGACACAAACATGTAGAGTGCTTGAAAGTTTTAAAACTTTTACACATTGTGGGACAGAGAAGCAAATGCACTGGATGTAATAACCTCAGCCTGAGAAAGGAGAGCTCTTCCTGTAAAGTTATTCAGTGTGCAGGTGAGAGTCTCAGCCTGTCTCTGTTCTCTCCCTCTCCTAGAGAAGGCAGTAGAGGACCTCAGAGAGGAAGAGCCAGGAAAAGAGGGGTGCTGGGCCGGTGTCTACAGGATACCTCGCTCTGGCATCCACACAGCCCCTCCCTCGTCCCCTCCCTCCACCCCCTCTGTACCTTACTTTCTGCCATTTCCTGCATGGAGGGGCTCCAGGCTACTACCCCCCTTCCCAGAAAGCAAGCTGAGAAAAGTAAGGAGAAACACAACCCCAAACACTCTCCCTCTCTCTCTCTCTCTCTCTCTCTCTCTCTATCTCCCCCTCTTGGTTGTGACAAAGAGTATTTTTGCTTACAAAGCACCATCATATTCTCTCCACTGTTTCTCTTTTTCTCAGACATCATCCCCACCCATCAGTGGTCGTCCTGACAACTCTAGCACTGAGCCGTCTTGCCGCAGAAGGACCACGGCATCGAAGATGAAGACGAAGAGGAAGCAATGACCCCCCCCCCCAGTCAGGACTCCAACCCCACCAGCCCCCATCATCCCAACCGACCCCCACTGGCCCCAACCGGCCCCCACCGGCCCCCTCAGAACACATCCTAGATATTCCTCACCAATAGTGATTCCCCCTTATGCCGAAGGGCTGAGTTAAAATCAGTGGAAAGGAAAGTAAGCCACTCAATGTGATGGCGCCCCCTTACTGCAGATAATTAATAAAGATCATATGCTGACAATGTTGGGAGCAGGCATAATGGCTGTTTTATACGTTACATCTATATCCCCAAATGCACCCCAAGTAAAGCTGTGCTGTGTGACTGCATGTAACGGCGGCTGATGACGGCGGTGTTGCGCGTTGGAGCTGCAGAATGAGACAAAGCAGAGCAGCTTTCACGCGGTGTCGGAGGCGCCGTCTGCTGCGCCGTCGGAGGCGCCGTCTACTGCGCCGTCTGCTGCGCCATCGGAGGCGCCGTCTGCTGCACCGTCTCACACCTCCGCTCCGGCTGTGTATTCAGAGGCTCAAACAAAACCAGCACTCAGCAGAAGCTGTGCTGAAATGAGTCTCACGCTTTGGGCTCTGCTCAGTGCGTCCTCGCTGTGTGGTGTCTGTCTGCCATCTCCGCGGGAAGCCATCTTGTCCCCTAAGAGGGCGGTTCATTTGCCACAGGGCTGCAGTGTGAAAATGGCTGCTGTGATTGGCTGTGTTTTGGAGGGGCTCCTGAGCGATTGTGGTCATGTTGAGAAGCCTCACTCTTTTCGAGAGGCGCGGACGAGTGCTGCGGAGGCGGGGTCTGACGCACGGGCGGCCGTGCGGGACGGGCAGAGGGAGGTGACCGCTGGAGCGGAGACGGGCACCATCACACCGTGACACTGTAACCTAGCAACCAGCACCTGTGACAAACGAGCGCACTCCCCTTGAGGGAGAGCCACTGAGTTGTGAATGGTGATCACAGTGTATGCTGTACTGACACCCCTCCCCTCCCCCCTTTCTTCCAAAACGACACGCTTCCTCAGTAGCTACTTGGGACCCTCCTGCGATCTCTGACACGTGTCGGCTCGGCCTCAGGGGACCGCGCCAGCGTCTGCAGCCGATATCTCAGCGGCACGTGGGAGGAAGGAAAAAAAGTCTGAGATCATTTTAGCAAAATAATTTTTTGGTAACTGGCAACACCTTTTTGTGGTACAGGAGTGTTATAGAGGTCCAAGGCTGAGCCAAATTTGTTTTTTGTGGGGGGGGGGGTGCTCTTCTAACTCTGAGGCCCATTTTTGTACATGTGATGACAAACACACATACAGCTAACCCCCACTCCCCCCCCCCTGCTGTGACCTGCTGAGCGTGACATCGGCACGAGCGAACAAGAGTGCTGACCTCATTCACAGATCCAGCTGCCAGGACCCTAATGAGCCAATCACAATCAGCCACGGGCTCCTTAATAAAAACACCATCAGCCGTTCTCATTCACGGTGTTAATCTGCTTACTGCACCCCACCCAGAGATCACAGCAGGAAAACCCCCGATAGGACAGTGAGGGGGAAGTAACAGCATTCACATTTATCTGCTCTACATGCAGCGATCATAAGTAAAACACATAATCGCACAAGTATTTTCCTCCTTTTTTAATAAAATAACGATTTAAGGTGAGTCAGAACTGAAATCCATCAATAGAGATCAACAGTTTTCAAATTGTCTCATGATGTGGATACCACAGGTAACACCTCCATATCAACTGAAAATGTGATAGTGCCTGAAATCTCTCTGAAAATGATCTCTAGATTAGATCAGAATTAGAGAACTAGTTCAGAAGAGGAGGGGTGAATGAGGCTGGTATAAAAAGAGGGAGACAGTAAAGGATGGAGACAGGAGAGACGCAGGAATCTTCACCGCTCTTGGGTAAGGCGGCTTTTATGATCAACCTTAGTTCAGAGCTGCAGTTGTTCACGCAGTCAGGCGTAATTATGGGAATGAATGTGAGAATGGAGATCTCTTTGGAAACGCGTTTCTGAGGCCAGTTCCGATGGGTGCTAAGCTCCATTCATCCACTGATAAATGCATCGCTTCACTTGATTGGCTGTAATTATCTGGGGGTACAGAAAGACCAATGTGGCACTCGTAAGAGGGGTTTATACTCCACACTGATACATTACACAGTTTTAAAAATACAAATAGTGCTTTATTATAATCCGATCCTCAGTTCTTTGAGGAAAAGTCAGTGAATATTAGAGAGTTTACCCATTTGGCTGAAAGGCTGCTAAAATAAACCTGGTATGAATTGATTTGTACTGTATGTTTCACTCAGTCATCAAACTATTTAACACCGTGAAGTTATTTTTAATTTATTTAATAAAATTTAAATTCACATTTCACTTTACACAGTCCTAGTATCTGTAACAGCTACTTTTTTCTTTCAAATTCAAAGTGAAAAATCTCCTTTGAAGATGTTTAAAACTGTTTTAAAACCTTATATTTTAAAGCCGAAATGTGTTTTTTTCCGACTGAAGGAAAAAGTTTTTTAATGCTTATTTTTAGAGTAAGAACCTTTGTGAGAGAACACAGATTATGGTTCGAACGCTGCGGTGTGCAGTGGAGCAGTTTGCTTTGCTCCTCAGTTTAGCTCATCTCAGATCACCTGCAGACGTGGTTTATCATCTGGTCTCTCTTTCCATTTTGCTCCTGTGTGAATTTAGCTGAACAAGGGGCTGCACAGACCTATGCAAGCCACAATGTACTCATGACTTACTCCTCAGAGTTTGAAGCTGAGTCTTCCCAGAGGTCAGGGTACTTATCCAAGGTGGAAGGTCACGGTGTTAAATTACATTGAATATTGAATTACACAGGGTGGTAAATGGCATTGGGTATGAAATTACACAGGGTGCTAAATAATATTGGTTATGAAATTACACAGGGTGCTAAATAATATCGGGTATGAAATTACACAGGGTGGTAAATAATATCGGGTATGAAATTACACAGGGTGGTAAATAATATCGGGTATGAAATTACACAGGGTGGTAAATGGCATCAGGTATGAAATTACACAGGGTGGTAAATAATATCGGGTATGAAATTACACAGGGTGGTAAATGGCATTGTCCATGTTCTCGTGCGAATGCTGTGTGTTGGACAGCCTGCATCAGCTCGCGTCTCTCAGATTGTCCGTTCACACAGTGAGGCAGCAGCGCCCTGATGGCCACCCTCTCCTGCCAATCAGCTACGCTGCCACCAAAGCTCAGGCTCCCAACTGCGTTTATAATGGAGCCGAATTCAGGCTTGCACATTACATTACATTATTGTCATTTTAGCAGATGCCCTTCTGCAAAGTGACTTAGAGAGGTTGCAGTTTTACATGTTACCCATTTATACAGCTGGATATTTACTGAGGCAACTCTGGGTTAAGTGCCTTGCTCGAGGGTACAGCAGCAGTGTACTTGTATTTTTATTATGTATTGTGTATGTATGTGAAAAGCACTATACAAATGAATTTTACTTTCTTACTCACAGTGCCCCAATGGGGAATCAAACCTGCAACCTTTCGGTTACAAGCTCTGCTCCTGAACCGCTATGCCACCCGGCTGCCGTATACCTACACTTGTGACTGAATTTGTATCTGTAATGTTGCTAATGAAAGACTCCATCAGCCAGTCAGGCTGCTGCTTACATAAATGACACATTTAATATATTCTAATATATTGAGAAATATGTTGCTCGGCCCAAGAATAAAATTGACCAAAAAATACATTTAAAACATATTAATGCAGAGCAGAAATATATCGCAATATACAGCAAAACAGCAATACTTCACATATTGTCACATGTATTCATTGATCTAAAAAATAAATTCCCTAAAATTATTCTCAACATGTTTTTTATGTGTGGGAAGTGATGGTTCATGCAGTGGGTTGTTATTGGGCTGGGACAGGGTTGGGTAGGGTTTTGGCCGGGGTCCCCTCATCGCCCCTCTCTCCGCACCCTGGGACTGCCGGAGGGTGCCCATGAGTCACTCACACATCATTGGTAGGATATGCCTATCCTTTAACAGGGTTACTGCACTGTGGGACCTGTAGTGAGACAAATAGCCATGGTAGGTTTTATTAGAATTGTTATAAGGGGGATGAGCAACATTGGCAGATTTATTGGCTGAGAATCCTCAGTGCTAGCAGGGTTAATTATGAGGAGCATACGGCTGCTGTCTCTCTTTGTGACGTGGTAGAAAACTGAGGAAGAGGAGCCTGAGGGAAACTGAGGAAGAGGAGCCTGAGGAAGACATGAAGTCTGTGAGCGTGCTGCCGACCCTGCTTCTGTTGGTGTCCGTCAGCTTCTCGGACACCCGGAAGGGTTTGTGTGCTGATATCAGTCATTTAATTCTGTGTATGAGTGCGCTTTGGCCTGCTGAGCCGTTGCTGTTGTGCTGGTGTTCCTCCAGGGGGCGCTGGTTTCCCTCAGCGGGAAGAGTGTTCTAGGGAGTGCCCGGCAGCCTGTGATGTCCCAGGGTACAAAGACTGGTCCAGGCTGGGGTCTCACTGCATCAAATACTTCGAAACCCCTCTCAACTTCACTGATGCCGAGGTACAGGCCTCACCCCTCTCAGTGCCCAGCGGTGGACTCCGAGCGCTCGCTGTGTCTAACCACGTTGCATTATTCTCTCCCACTCAGTTCAGCTGCCGGGCAAAGGTCTGCGGTGGCCACCTGGTGTCGGTGGACAGCCACTGTTTTAATGAAGGCCTGCTGGCAGTCGTCCTGAAGCACAACAAAAAGCAACCTCGAATCTGGATGGGCGGCTTTGAGATGTTCAAGGTAAGAGGGAGAGAGAGGGAGAGAGAGGGAGAGAGAGGGAGAGAGGGAGAGAGAGAGGGGGGAGAGAGAGAGAGAGAGGGAGAGGGAGAGGGAGAGGGAGAGAGGGAGAGAGAGGGAGGGAGAGAGAGAGAAAGGGAGAGAGAGGGAGAGAGGGGGAGAGAAAGGGAGAGAGAGAGGGAGAAGGGGAGAAGGAGAGAGAGGGAGAGAAAGGGAGAGAGAGAGGGAGAGGGGGAGAGGGAGAGAGAGGGAGAGAAAGGGAGAGAGAGAGAGAGAGGGGGAGAGAGGAGAGAGAGGAGAGAGAGGAAATGAGTAAAATTTAGTTTTTTACATTCTGTTACACTGTGCTGATGTCTCTGTGAGCACTGCCTGCCCGCTGGAGAGAGCAGCAGGTCTCAGGGCCATTGGGCCCGTACTTTAACCACTATTTAACCACGTGCAGCTCGGGGTGTGTGTGTGTGCGTGTGCGTGTGCGTGTGCGTGTGCGTGTGTGTGTGTGTGTGCAGCGCGGTGTGTGTGTGTGTGTGTGTGTGTGTGTGTGCGCAGCGCGGGGTGTGTGTGTGTGTGTGTGTGTGTGTGTGTGCAGCTCAGGGTGTGTGCTCGGGTGGCCATAGCAGATTTTTCCTGTTTCCAGGCTTTGGATTGTCCTCATTTGGACTTTAAATTAATCTATTCCCCCCCCTCTCCCCCCCCCCCCTCAGTCTGGGAAATTCGTCTGGACTGATGGATCTGTGTGGAACTATACAGCGTGGGTCTCTGGGCAGCCCAGCCAGAGGTACAACACCACAGAGGACTGCGTGGAGATGAACTGGGAACGTAAGAGAGGGGTGGGGACCGGGGGGGAGGGGGAGTGGGGGGGGGGGGGGGGGAGAGAGGGAGAGAGAGGGAGGGGGAGTGGGGGGGAGGAGAGAGAGAGGGAGAGAGAGGGAGGGGGAGTCGGGGGGGAAGAGGGAGGGAGAGGGAGGGGGAGCAGGGGGGGAGAGGGAGGGGGAGGGAGGGGAGTGGGGGGGAGGGAGAGGGAGGGGGAGGGAAGGAGAGAGGGAGGGAGAGAGGGAGATGGAAGGAAGGAAGGTGGGAGATAAAGAAAGAGATAGGGGAAGAGGGAGGAAAAGAGAGGGAGAGAGGTAGAGCAGTTGGTTTGGATTCATAGTTGTATTGTTTGTTTCTTTTTTCTTCATGTTGTATTTTGCATTATGTAATATACTTTGACAACAAAAACAGATTATTGTATTTCACGCTACTAAAGCAAATTTGAACTGAACGGAGAGGGAGAGAAAAGGAGAGAGGTGGTGCTGGAAGACGACCTCTCTTCGTAACGGGGGGAGACGGAGGCTGAAAGGCACTGAACGTTCAGGAATATGCGCCCTGTCCTGTCTGCTTTTTCTTTCTCTTCACTCACTGTCAGGCTGAAGCTTCCCGTTGAGCTTATTTTCAGACACAGATAAGTAATCTCCCCTCCTCTCTCTGTCTCTCTTTCTCCCCCAGAAAAAGGGAAGTGGAATGATCACTCCTGCAACACAGCGAAGAGTTACGTGTGTGCTTTCAAGAGACAGGCCTGAAAAACCTTCTCACGATGCTGCCAGCTTCCTCCTGGAAGATGGCTTGTGTCCCTGACGCATTCCTGCGAGACCCTTTCTTGCATATTGTACTATTACTTTTCAAAGGTTTTAAGTAATTTCAAAGGCGGTAGTTAGTTATACGCATCATTTCCCATTTCCCCAGACGTGCTGTGTAGTTTCACAGCCAGGGTGTGAAGCGGGAAGAGGACAGAGGAAGCCTTGCACTGCAGACACAGTTCTGTGTATGACCCTGTCCTGCAGCCAGCTCCGGCCCTGCACTGCAGACACAGTTCTGTGTATGACCCTGTCCTGCAGCCAGCTCCAGCACTGTACTGCAGCTCAATGTCTATTTTCACTCTGCACAGTTTTACCTGATACAAATATTTAGGTTTTTTTTTTCCACACAACTAGCTCTTTTGTCACATTCTTGAATATATTGATGGCTTATGAATGAGAATAAACTTCTCTTGTATTGGTCAGATGCAAAAGATTGTATTTTATACTGTATGTTAATTACATTTCCATAAATGTTTCCAAAATATTAGAGTCAAAAATACAGTATTACTATAAGAGATATATCTGTTACTAGTACTTCCAAAATAAGATTGATTTTTTTCTTCTTTGATCAATGCTTGGGTCTCATGTGAAATTCCAGAGGTTTCCTGCACTTCAGCAATTCAGTCTTTATCTTGCTAATAAAGGCAGTTCAAAGGCAGAGGGACTGACTTATTTTTCAAACCATATTTGCCCGAACAATGCAGAGGTGAAAGATGAACCACAAAAAACAAGTCATTGGCAAGCCAGGCTATTTCCTTCTAGATCAGTGTGTTTGAAATGCAAGAGGCTTTCTACAAAGAGAAAATCACCTCACACTCTCTCGCAGACACACAGCCCTTTTTATATGAACACACTCTCTCACTAACATGGGGGTGTTGAGGGGACAACAGTCCATTGCAAATTAAAAATCAAAAAAAAAAAAAATAAAATAATATAGTCAATGTGCTTTAAATACATCATTCACACATTTATAAAACATGACATTACATTACTGGTATTTAGCAGACAACTTACAACGTTATCCATTCATGCAGCTGGATATTTTACTGAGGCAGTTGTGGGTTAAGTACCTTACCCAAGGGTAGAGCAGCAGTTCCCCAGTGGGGAATCAACCCAGCAACCTTTGGGCCACAAGTCCTGCTCCTTAACCGCTACACTGCCGCCCCACTGTGGGGCTAAATGTGCTTTAAATACATCATTAATACTAAAAGATCTGTAACAACAGAGGCTTCCACATGCTCGCCTCATACTGAGCTCTAACCTCATGGTACATGCAAGAGTGAAAACAGATCATAAATATACAGTGTAATTAGAGTTCTTAATTAGATATCCATGACTGGATCTGCACATCTAAGGCTTCCTGTTTTTCTTAGAAACGCAGTGAATGTATTCTGAAAGACTGTGTACGCAGCGGATGTAGGTATGTAGAGTGAGCAGCTGCAGAGGAGAGGGTGAGTGTGTGCAGCGGTGTGTAGCGGTATGCAGTGTGTGAGAGACCCGACGCACGGCTCTGCTCGCCCACGGCGAGTGTAAGGAAGAGCAGACACTGCAGCACCAGCACCGACTGCGGCTCATCTTTCAGGAACATGTGAGAATTACGGCCTGATTCCTAACGTACAGCGCAGCCTATTCAAAGCGCAGTTCATCTTGTTTTCCAGTGGTGTAATAGAGAGCATGTTTGTCGTGCCTGAGGTTACTGTCGACTCAAAGGACAGTAAAATGACCTCCTGTGAGGGGGTGTCATTGGGGCTTCTGTCCCCCCCACCCCCCACCCCCCACCCTGACCCTGCATGGCCGTGTTGTACAGAGGGGAACTGGCAGATCTCAGTTCTGACCTCTGCTTCATGCTAACCGCGCCCACGGCTCCTTCGGTCTGCAGGGAGGAGGGCGTCCACAGCAGCTCTCAGAAAGCTCACAGAGGAAATGCCGTGGCTCAGCACTGCATACTTTACAGTAAACATGGAGATTCTTGCTTTCTTTTCCTGCATACTCCTGTATGGTCATCAGGACCCTGGCAGAAAGAGCAGGTGTACCACTATCCTCCCCTAGGTGGCAGTGGTGCCAACCTTTTTTCGCTTTCAGATTTGTTGCAAGAGTAAAAAGTACCCAACAGCATTGCCTCATCCAGGATTCCAAGAAATAATCATCAGGGTCATCGCCTTAAAATCTAGTAATTAATAAGCTAAATAATATTAATGCACTGTTTGTGGGAAATCATATGAATTAGAATATTCAGTGGCAGCATTGTCAAATTATGGTGTTTGTGCGTGTGTTTGTAAACGTATGCTTATGTGTGTGTGTGTGTGTGTGTGTGTGTGCTGGTGTTGGTGTGTTAACACTGGAGTGTGTGCGGTTTGGCTGGGAGGTGAGTGTGAGAGGCTGGTGGTGTTACAGGCACAGGCTGTCGTCTGTGTTAATTTCCACTGAGCTCAGCAAGCAGAAGCATGAAGATTGAGCTGCTGATCTCACACCTCCACAGGCACAACAGCTGTGTTAGAGCAGCAGAAACGCCATGCAACACAAATAAGTTTTTAAAGGAAAGGTCCTCCTGTCTCCCCTGATTCAAACACCCCTATCCTGCACCTCTCTCCTCAGCCAAGGACCCGTGTGCCCCCTCTCCTCTCTTTCACTTCTCTCTCCCCTCTCTTCTCTCATTCTTTCCTTCTTCTTTCCTTATTCTTTGTACTTTTGCTCTCTCTGTCCTCTCTTGTATTTCTAAAGGACTATAATGTGTGCTGTTGCTCTGTTGCATCAAGCTGCTTTGAATTGTTGTATATTGTGTTTCATCAGCTTCTTTAGCCAATGACTGCCTTTTGCTGCAGAACTGAAAAGGTTTCAGATTATTATTAATGCTCTGTGGTGCCCTTTTCATACACTGCCTAAAAATAAGCTGTTTCTTCCGATGAAAGTGTTTCAGCTAAGATGAGGGTAAGCCAGTGTGGCTATATATTCACAGCGGAACATGAAATGAGAAGTTGATAAAATTAAAAAAACAACTTGTGCCAGAATAAATACTAACGTGGACAGCACTGAGAGAGATAAAGCTCCCACAAAGTTTCTCAGAAAATGTGCTGGTGGTTCAGGGTTAGATTGAGGCAGTTTATGCAGGTTAAAGACGCTGTGCTCTGTGCGGGAGACAGGGCTGGTGGGAGCGTCCAGAGTTCCTGCTGAGTCTGCAGGTCTGCAGTGTCAGGCCACTGATTCCTGCCGTATTCATGTCCAAATGCAATCTGCCAGATCAGCTTTCTCCATCATCAGCTGACAGCTGCTCTTTTCCTGCCTTTTGGGGGAGACGGTTAGAGCTTCATTGCATTAAATTACATTATTGTTATTTAGCAGATGCTCTCATCCACAGTAGCTTACATAGAGTAGATTACAATTGTACCTATTTGTACAGTTGGATATTCACTGAGACAGTTGTGAGTTAAGCACCTTGTCCAAGGATAAAACAGCCTAAGCAGGGAATTGAACCAGCAACCTTTTGGTTACAAGCCCTGCTCCATAGCACTACACCACAGCTTCATAAAGTGTTGTTTTCAAGCAGCGGTGGTGGAGATGTCAGTGTGCATGCTGATATTTCAGTGCTCACGCCTCTCTCACAGGCTCCCATAACACTGCCTCAGACACACACAGCACACCAGGCCTTACTCTGTCCTCAGACAGGAACTGGAATAGTGACAGCTTCCATAGTTATGACATCATCATCCTCGGGAGCAGGCAGCCTAGGTCACTGTTCTGGGAACAGTGTGTCACTCATTGCCATTTAACCTCAATGTTAACGCTCCTAATGAATATGCACTGAGTGTTCTCTGATGTGGGCGGTCCGCTGGATGAGTGAATGTCAGTGTAAATGAACGGGTCTTGCGCCCTCAGAGCGGCTGGTTCCTGTTCTGGGAGTGGTGTGGCTGCTGGTATCTGAGCTCAGCAGATATCCTGCTGCATTCACAGGGAAACAAGGTTTCCTGGGTGTCTGAAAACAGGAACTGAGAGTAAGCAAAGTGGAGGCTGAGACCCCACATGCTCCCGTTCACAGTATGAATGAGTGGGGATGTGGCAGAGACCCACAGCCCAGACCCAGACTCAGATCCAGACTCAGTCTTATTACTTTCAATGCAGTAACAGGACTCTCACTCCCATCTGATACTTTCAGAATGGCAATTTAAAGGCATCTCCCCATTGAAACATTTCAAAGCGCTTACGTATTTCCTGTCTGAAATCAGGATTTTTTTAAGACCAAATTTACCAATTCTGCTGTTGCGTTCTAAGTAACTGTTGGTAAGACTGGGAAACATTGCTGAACTTCTGCCTGTGTGTTGGGCAGTTGTGCAAACCGCAGGGTTGTAAGGACAGTTGTGCAAACCGCAGGGTAATGCGGAATGCTGTAAAGAAGTGCACTGTTTATGCGTTTGGGGAAAAGCTGCACCCGGCTGAGACCCTGGAGGGACGGTGCAGCCGGAGGGGCAGCAGGGCTCCCCCGAGGGGAGGGGGTTTGAGCCCATCTCCTCCATACACAGGAAGCACCAGCCCCAGGGAAGCAGCAGGGCTTTCAGGGAGTGAGATCAGAGAGCGATCAGAGAGTGTTCTCAGTTCAGCTCTCCCTGCTGCTTCCTGCTTTTGCCTGCCCCAGATTACATTACATTGCATTAGCAGATGCTCTTACCCAGAGCAACATCCAGCACCAGAGAACAGAAGTGCATCCATTCAAGCTGAACGAGCGACAGCCTCAGAACAGCTAAATGACTAACCATGACGTATAACCAGCACAGCTGCACTGCAGTCTCTCTGGAAGAGGATGTGCATGTGTGCCCTGGGCAGGCCTGCGGAAGCACAGTGTTGGTTGGCTGCATGTGGCCAGTAACTGTTCTGTGTGCTTTCCAGCCGTGTTAGGGGAAACCCACACAGCCGCCCGCTGCTTAAACCGTGGAAATGGCGTTCACCATCCCAGCGGATCCTGACCTGACGCTGAAGCTTTTTATCAGCGCTTTGCCTCCCCGAGTTGCTGTTCTGTGCCTCCGTCCCCCGCCCCCCCCCCCCCCAACCCTGCAGCACCCAAGGAGAGCAGCCCTCAGTTCTGTGCTGCAGGCTCTACTCTTGCCCCCCCCCCCCCCCCAATGCAGTTTGCCACGCACCCCCACACTCCAGAGAAACTTCACTTTACAATTCATATTAGATGATAGGTTTTTGGAGGGAGACCTCACAAGTTTGTATGTTGACATGAATTCATCTTTCAGCAGCATGGGCTTTAGTTCAGTGAAATGTGGTGCACCTAAATCATCTGTGAATGAAATACCAGCTCGTTGTGTTTATTCTGTTAGCAAAAATGTTTTTAATAGATGCTTTTTTGCTGACTTTTTTGCTAATTTCTCTTTCTCTTCCGAGAAGCATTACTGCAGTTTGTTCTGTGTGTTTCAGAGGCTTTTGCAGATTGAGAGATGAGTGTTTTGTGCTGAGAACTTTTTCACACTCTCACATTTTTTTGTGGAAGACAGCAGTGTAAATAGGCAGTGACTGTGACACACACCCAGCTCACCATGAGAACGGACTGAAGAGAAAATTGCAGTGTTATAACTGTTCATATACTAATCTTATGGTTATGCAGGCAAACTTCACTTCCTTTTTCTTCTTTCTTTTTTCAGCATGTTCTTTTTCTCAGGGTCCCTCAACTTCCCCATTTTTATGATAAATAGTCTTTTGAAATCCATTTACATTTTAAATATTTTATTTTGCTCAGCATTTCAGTGTGCTTAGTTAATTATTTGTGTTTCGGGCTATCACAATCAGTTTTGAGGATGTTTACACTGTTGAGCATAAAAGTAGTTTGTGATACTTTGACAGAAATATGTTGATTTGAGGGTTTGTGAAGCAAAACTCCATTTTAGAATAATTACTTTCATTACAACCCAGTCAGAGGTCACAGAAATCTAATGAATCATTTGTACACGATATAACATGCATGTTTGAAATGTTACCGCTTATATTTTTGGAAAATAACTATGTGCAGAGGCAGCATGGTTCAGTAAAAAAAGGTAGAGCCAGCTCCTCTGGCCAGCTGCTTCTGTTCACCAACAACAGGACTCTTAAAGCTGCTCAATGATGTCATCTTTTTTTATTATTGTGGAAGGCTTGACTACAGAGTCAAAGATGATCTTATGCAAAATTTTCAATTTTCAAATTTTCAATCTAATTCAAAAGTTTTTTCTTTATAAGAACTGTCAACTCAAAGCCCATCTGACATTAAATTTAAGACTTTCTTATAATAATTGCTTATGTGCTTTTTTAAGTTGTCCAGTTTGTCTAAACACTTCCTGAAAGTAAATTTTTCAGATCACTAGGTTGTGACGCTTTGACATTACGAAGTATATATTTATTTGTCAAGATATTGTGAGGGATTAATTCATTTTAATAATTACTGTCATTGCGATCTTGCCAGAGCTGACAGCAATCAACACTTTGCATAAGTTTCTACTTTTGTTTCTGCTGTAAGCCCTTCTGCCAATGCGCACAGAGAAAATAACTCCCTCTGTGGCCACTGCATGGGTCAGCGGGTGAGACAGCGTCTCTGATCAGCTTCACCCATTTTTTCACCCATTTTATCAGTTTAAAAGAAGCTTGTGTAGCACAGAGTAGTGCTCATTCACACTGAAAGATAATTTGCTGTATGTGAAATACAGGGCTGCACACTAAAAGGTGATGTACTATATGTGTAATACAGGGCTGCACACTAAAAGGTGATGTACTGTATGTGTAATACAGGGCTGCAGAGTAAGAGATCTTCTAGGTGTACAGGAAAACCATTCAAAAACTTGAATTCCTTTTTTCCAAAAAGTTTTTTTAAAGATCTCTTGATTTCCCCCTTTTTAATCTTGATAAATGGTATTCTGCCATAGGTATGGCCAATATGGACATCATGATACCTATTTTGATGTAGGTGTGGCAAGGTTATCTGACAGGTAATACCAAGCAGCCACATGATGTCTCATAACGTAACACATATGCAGCAACATGACAAGGGTGTGTATGTGTATGGGGAGGTGAGTGTGTGCATGTGAGTGTGTATGCATGTGTGTGTGTGAGTGTGCATGCGTGTGTGACAGTTCATGCTGAGCACAGCCTGTCCGTGAATGCATATTTGTGTGGGTTGGGGTAATAAACACATATCAGCAATCAAATGACCCAAAAGTTCCTAGACCCTGGATTTGTCTCGGTCTCTGGCAGGTGTTGGCAGCAATAAGATGAACTACAGATACAGACAGGAAACTGGTGACGCTCTCAGCACCACCTCTCACCGTAAATCTGATGGACAGATAGACAATACTGATCACACCCAAAACACGCAACATGTGGCCAGTACAGAGAGCACACGGATGAGCCGTGCCTCACTCTCTCTCTCCGACGGCACCACGCTGTTAGCATTGAAGGGAGGCTGTAGCTACAGAACCGCTTTCGTGTAGAACAGTCTCTTTGTGTCGGAACCCTTGATTGTGGTTCTAATCATCGGGCTCGTTAGTTCTAAACTAAGCCTTAATTAAACTTGCAAGGACCCAATATCGCATTGGAGGACACACACAAAGTGTGGCTCTTTTTAAAACTTTGGGATAAGAACACGACCGGTTCTCTTCTATACCCAGGCTTTTAGTCCACGATGCCTCTCTCCCTGGTCAAGCCTGGACGACGCGTTATTCCCTGGAGCTGAGTTCCACGATCTCCAAACTCGCCTCCTGACGACAGTCGGACAGCGCACAACCACCGGCAGTGACGGATTGGTTGAATATCAACTGTCATTAAACATCAGGTAAGGCTGTGCACCTGGCTGTTAGTTTCCATTAGGTTAGGTTTTTGTAAGCTATATACGATTTATTTGTGCTCTTTTAAACTGTAACAGTACTGTTCGTAATGATCATAACACACACGACATAAAGCTCATGATTGTATTAATACTACGTTGCTCTCTATTTAATTTTGTGGGAATGCAGCTTTCTGGCTTCCTAGGTTATGATTCACCAAATTTAGGCCAAAGCCAGATTCCCTCCAAATTCATGTCTCCCTCTCCTCTTTGCCGGCACCTGCACTCACACGTACACCTTCCTCCACTCATCCTCTGTGCTTTTCGTTCCCCTCGTCATGCGGACCCACTCGCACACGCATTCCTTTACCTCCTTTTCCTTCCCTCTCTTTCCTTTCTTATTTACATTCACATCTACCTCTCACTCTTATAGTTAGTGTGTGTGTATATATATGTGTGTGTGTGTGCGCTCCATAAATCTCATTTTATTAAAACCGGAACTCTGTCTCCATGTTGTTCCAGCACTGACTCAGGCAAACTCGCTGTCAAAGAACTCCTAGCTATAGTTGCATTGAATTCAGTCACGACATAGAGAGAGCCTCTGGCACAGCCCTACAAACAGCCTGCTATTTGTATTCACTGTGCTACGCAGGGCAGATTTCCGCTGACAGTACTTCTGTAAATGTGGTCAGAGAGAATAACTCCATCTGCAGAAACTGCATGGTTCAGAGGAGCAGAAGCAGACAGCGGCATGTGGCTTTTAGCGTAGCAGCTACACTGAGCAACTGCCCTCACTGCAGTCTTCCCACAGAGAGATTGTACTGGATACCCCCCCCCCCCCCCCCCCCTCACCACACTCTCCCACAAGAATCTTCCTCATCCCACAGAAATATTGACATCAAATCATACAGGTCTTCTTTCACACCATACAGTGACATTACAGGGACCGAATGCTGTCCAGCAACAGTTTAATCAGCAGGTATTAAAATGTAACAAATAACAACTGAAATGTAACAAAATGCAGACCAACAGGCAAACAGCCAGTACAAATAAATAGAAAATAAGAAAACAGTTTTCCCACTTTTTAATACTTGCTCCTTAAATGTCTCTTTAAATATTTCTTAAGAGTAATTTCATTTATTTTTATTGATCAGGGTGATCAGCTCCACTGACCCAGCGTGGAAGTTCATCTAAATCTCACAGAAACATCTCAGTCAGATACTTCACCTTAAGAAACACATCTGAATACAGTAATATAAAAGCGAATTTCCCTGAGTAACATTTACAGCATAAACGAACACGCAGTTCTTTAAACACTTTCCTGCCCACATGCTTTTAAATGAATGAAAAAAAAATCTATATAAACATTCCTGTCATTCCTCAAGTGTTTCAGCAGGTCTGTTAGATGGTTCATGTACATAAAGTCATGACTGGCATCAATAACAACATATTCATATCCATGACTGTTTTATCCCCATGAAACACCTGAAGGAATCACTCTTATCTGCTGTGGTGGCGGCTTCATCTTCTGACCTGAGCGTAGACACAGTTTTCTTCACCCTACAGACAGAGAGACAGGGACAGGGTTAGAGAGATGCTGCTGTTCAGAGAGACGGGGTCACAGAGACACTGCTGTTCAGAGAGACGGGGTCAGAGAGACGCTGCTGTTCAGAGAGACGGGGTCACAGAGACGCTGCTGTTCAGAGAGACGGGGTCACAGAGACGCTGCTGTTCAGAGAGACGAGGTCACAGAGAGACGGGGTCACAGAGACGCTGCTGTTCAGAGAGACGGGGTCACAGAGACGCTGCTGTTCAGAGAGACAAGGTCACAGAGAGACGGGGTCACAGAGACGCTGCTGTTCAGAGAGACGGGGTCACAGAGACGCTGCTGTTCAGAGAGACGCTGCTGTTCAAAGAGACGGGGTCACAGAGACGCTGCTGTTCAGAGAGACGGGGTCACAGAGACGCTGCTGTTCAGAGAGACGGGGTCACAGAGACGCTGCTGTTCAGAGAGACGCTGCTGTTCAGAGAGATGGGGTCACAGAGACACTGCTGTTCAGAGAGACGGGGTCACGGAGACGCAGTGTATAGCAGCCTGCTGTCTCCTGAGTCCTAACACTGGGATTTAACACTGATCCCTAATACTGAGTTTACATAAAGGCTGGCAGTGTGGTGTAATGGTTGCAGGTTCAATTCCCCCAATACAGCACTAGGGCTCTGCCGCTCTACCCTTGGGCAAAGTACTTAACCCAGAATTTCCTCAGTAAATATCCAGCTGTGTAAATGGATAACATGTAGAACTGTAACCTATGTAAGTCGCTCTGTATAAGAGCACCTGCTAAATGACAGTAATGTAATGTAAGGGATTCATGACGACAGTGTCTAACCTGAGCAGCACTGGGAGCTTCTGCCCTCTGCTTCTTGGGACGATTATGGGTGATGTTGCTGTAGACGAGCTCTTCAGGGTTCCCTGGAACACAAACACACCGGGCAGAGTTGGGGGGGGGGGGGGGGGGGGTCACATCATGTCCCATCAGACTGTCCTGCAGCAGTGTGGGCCAGGGGTGTCAGAGCACAGTGCTGTATAATGACCCTGTAAGTGTGATGATGTCACTGCTCTGAACAAGGAGAGCCGGGTCTTCTGAGGAGACTGTCAGACGCCTACTGCACTCTGTGTTGTATGGCTTTATTTATTTAACCGAGACGATGAGCTGGGAAGTCAGTTCTCTCAGTCAGTGGAAGACCTCAGGGGAGAAGCTGAACAGCGAATACGCAGGACTGAGGAGCCAATCAGCTGCTGAGGGGAAGCTTAGGTGACACCATGTAAAGAGCCAGTTTGTGATTTCTAATTTTATCTTCATGCTTTTTCACCCTTTTTAATCTGCACTATACTGAGCTCATCTCTTTGCAACCATCACACATGACGAACAGCTGCACTACAAGTCCCACAATGCACCACAACAGAGCATATGCTGACTGGAAGATAGACGCCTCTGTTAAAAATGCTGAAACACTCAAGCATATTATTTCAGGGCTCTAAAGTACAGTGTTTAAGTAGCAGAAGATAGTGTGCATTTTCAAACCACACTCTGTACATTTCCCAGCAGGAAATGCATATGGAACGATCCTGTTACACACAGCAGCTGATAGTCATTTGGCTTATAGTGTAGTGAGCTGCTGGCAGACCAAACCCATGCGACTCTAGGGGAAAAATGCCAATGGCATTCCACCACTTCAGACTCCTGCTCATTGTTAGCGAATGACACAGCTCAGACTCAAAGCCCAGGCTGAGCAGTGAGACTCAGCCTACATTCAGAACAGGTGCCTTAATGTGCTGAGCCACTCAGGAGCTGCCGGTCTGTGAGCTTAAACCTCTTCCTGTTATTGTTACAGGTTATTTAATGACCACAGTGAGTTAAATGGTTTAACCTCCTGTAGCTCAGTGTCCCCATCATTGAACCCAGGAACTGTATGTATTTGGCCCGGAGAGAGGAAAGCACTTTACTAGCTCATCAACACCAATTCAGAAAGGTATCAGAATGGTTTCACTGCTTGCAGGCGTACTGGCTTGTAAATTTTCCATATACACAAACCTAAAAATATTTAAAAACTTTAAACCTTTAAAAATGTAACTTTTTAACTTTCATAAAAAACTTTTGAAATGTTTTATAACCAACCACACACAGCTGATTTCCCTTTTTACTAACTGCATCTAGTGTGCTGGCATTAACCTTGTGTACTTCACATTAAATAAGGGTGTGGTTTTAGTCTCATCTAACTTACCAGCCTTTGCTGCTTAGATGAGGTTGGAGCAGGCACTATACTGGTTGCAGGGATTTGGAACACATACAGTGCTGGCTACAGGGATCTGGAGCATGCACATGCTTTAATCCTTGCATAAAAATATAACCCCTGTATTTATAGTGTAAGATTGCATATCTAAAATATTGTGTAATGAATGACACCAGGTTTAGACAGACAGTTTTTCAGTTCTTACCAGCTTGGCTTTTCTGGGCCTTCTGAGTGGGAGAGAGGGCAGAAAAGAGCAGAAATTACTAAGAGGCTTCATATTACTACATAACATGACAAGAAGTTTGACATCACAGTTAATTTAACTTAACTACAGTAGCTAGCTATGCAATCAGTGGGGTTTGGCTTCAAATTGCAGTTAAAATGCATATTTGTTACAGGTAGAAATTAATAAAATGGACATTTAAAACATTGTGGCATCTCGCACCTTGTACAAAACTGGCATTATCACTGGTGAAGACATTTATATGCTGGTATGCTTAGCTGAGTGGGCTACAGATATTGAATATTTATCACAATTGATTATTCAGCCTAATTAAGATGCATGGGCCAGCTGTCTCATTTAAGCTCAGTTAGTAGTTCAATTTGTTCAAGTATTTTTTCTGATCCCCATTAAACCAATTGCAACAAAGTACATTTAATCAATAAAGATGAAAACCTGTTCCATATGTAGAAAATCTGAGAGAATCTGTGAGTACATAAACAACTGTGTTAGAATACACAATGCTCTTAAAAAGTGTCCTCTTTCTAAGTTGGTGTAAGTTTTCCCTTCTTTGCACCTGTGCAGTGATTCGGTCAGACCTACCTCTGGATGTGCCTTCTTAGCTCCATGTTTAATATTTGCGTATGTTAGCTCATCTCCTTTATGAACACACCAAAGACACTGTCACACACATTTATTCATTTACCAGACGCTTTTGTCCAAACATGACACACATTCAAATACCCTGCTTCACAGCAGCACACATATCTATCACTGTACCATCACAACCACTGGAAATGCACTGAAGGAAAGGGAACCACAGTATTGAACACACAACCTTACGGTTATCGGCTCCCTTCCCTCAGGAGAGAACTGCTGCCTGGCAAAGCAAGTCTTGCACAGAAACACAGCGACTGCCCTGCATGGCTGAGCACACAGGAATACATCTGCTTCCTGCACTAATCATCAGTCAGATAATCTTCACAGTACTCGCAGTTACAAT
The DNA here is from genome assembly GCF_013368585.1 of Megalops cyprinoides. Classification (NCBI taxonomy): domain Eukaryota; kingdom Metazoa; phylum Chordata; class Actinopteri; order Elopiformes; family Megalopidae; genus Megalops; species Megalops cyprinoides. The sequence goes on from NC_050604.1 coordinate 26,329,509, forward strand.
CAGATAATCTTCACAGTACTCGCAGTTACAATCAGATAATCTTCACAGTACTCGCAGTTACCCTGGACTGTCCATCACTGCTGAAGGCAAATCTCCCTCACCTTCATCTCCTGCTGGTTTTTTTCTGCTCTTCAGGTAGACGACTGTCCCAATTATCAGAACGATCAAACTCACAAACCCAGCTCCAATCCCGGCAAACAGACCTGTATCTGAGAGACAGCGCAGACAGGTGAGCAGCAGTGTGGTGTAGTGGTTGGTGAGATGGGCTTGTAACCACACGGGTTGCAGGTTTGTTTCCAGGATGGAACGCTGCTGTTGTTGCCCTGAGCAACACACCTCACCTGAATCTATGAAGCTGTGTTACTAGAAACAGTTAAGAATGATTTAAAAAATAAGCATGCAGAGATTAGCAGGATGGTTGTATTCTGGTTGTCAGAGAGTTAAAATATGTCTGCAGCTTCTGTTTTACAACAGCATGAACGCCCAGTTACTAATTTACTCTTTGCCCAATAAATCCAAGTTGACATTATTTTAGGTTTTCACTCTTATTTCACAATTATCCAGGAAAGGACATAAGCCCATGTGCTACATTAAATCTACATTAAATATTGTGGGTATCAGTGCATTGGGTGGAGTGCTCACAGTCACTCACACACAGACACAGCTGTCATCTGGGCAACTGCTATGAGCTGCTCTCACAGATGAACAGGAGGAAACGGAATATTTTAACCATGGCAGAAGCCCAAGCATGTTAATGTCCGCTCATAACGTTTGTGATCACAAAGTACATTTAATGTGTTCCAGAGGCAGCGGGCTATGCATGTCCCTGTCCAGAAAAACTCCCTGTGCTGCTTTTCTCTCTGAAGATAACAGATGGGTAGATGACAGGTGGTTCAGACCCCTGTAGCAGCATTAATGGGACGAAGAAGAAAAAAAACAGCAAGCTGTCACAAGAAAATATATCACTGACCACACCTCAAACACGGCTTTCTTTCTGTTTAGGGTGAACGTTCACTACATCTGCTGTGTGATTCTGCCCAAACCTTCAGTGAGTTATGATGGTATGAAACCACTGAAAATGTTTCGTTTAGTGGTGTTAATAGGAAGGAACTGGATGCTGGCTGATGGTGTGTGTAGTGTGTGTCTCGCTGCTGCTAACAGTGAACACATGTTAGCATTTGCAGTTTTCTGGTTAGTGTGTCATGTGTTAATCACAGAAAATTTTCTGTCTCCTTATCCTCCTCCCTACAGAGCTCTTAGATGCAGAAGAAGCCTCATCTTTCCTCCTTACTGGCTGCTTCTTCAGCCAATCAGCTGCAGGTAAACAACTGAACTAACAGAGTGAACTGAAAATGTATCTAAAAGCAAAGATGGCTGATAGATAATATGGTGTTTATCGGGTGCTTTGTGCTTACTTTGGACACTTTGGTCAGTACACTCCACTCTACAGAGCTCTGAGATGCTGCAGAAGCTTCTCTTCTCACTGACTGGGTTTGCAGCCACACAGCTGTAGGTGGAGCTGTACTCTTCTATCTCCAGAGGGAGAGACAGGTTGGTGTTGAGATCAGGGCTGCTGGTTTGGTTCACTGTCTTTCCCTCTCTCTGCCAGGACAGGGTAACCTCTCTCCCGTTCTCCACAGAGCACAGCACACTGCAGGTGGGTTTCATCTTGTTCCTGCTGGACACTTGAGGTGTGGACACTGGATCTGTGCAGAGACACAAAAGTAAGGAGAGCCTTCAGCACTGGTCAGTACAGACTGGCCCCTGACTCCACCCTGTGTGTGACAGAGCAGGAAGTCACTTCATACTGAGCTCCCATATACAGCTAAACCCTCATATTTCACACCTCATTTACTGTTCAGTCCAACTGATGTTAGTATCTACATTTACATTTACATTTATCATTTGGCAGACACTTTTATCCAAAGGGACTTACAAGTGGGGTAGAGTGCAACAGCAGCAAAAAACCATAAGGAGTCAACAATATCAGAGGCACTGCATTACCAGGTTTCAATGGCTGGCCAGGCAAGGTACATATTAGCAGGTAAACCATTACATTACATTTTACATTTCTTTTTTTAAATTTGATTTTGTAGTTTAGTAGGAGACAGTTTGAGACATGAGACGTTCCTTTAGGGGGTAGTGTTTCAGGAGCTCAGGAGAGAGTGGAAGAACTGTGTCCTCAGATGTTTCTTGAAGACAGAGAGGGACTCAGCAGAACGGATGAAGTGCGGGAGTTCATTTCACCATCGGGGGACAATGGCGGATAAAGTCCAGGATAGTGATTTTGCGCCGCGATGTGATGGAACCACCAGACGCGGTTCGGTAGCAGAGCATAACAGTCAGGAGGGAGGCCTACAGTTCAGGCAGGTGCTATATGCGCAGGTCAGGGTTTTTTAATACCCAAACCTGACCCGACCCACAAACTGCCAACTTGAGCCTGTATAGCAATGGCATCCATATCACAGAGTAAGAGAACGTTTTCTTATTTAGTGCATGTTTCAAAAAGGACAGACACTCGTGTAAGCAACAAGGTTTTGCACGAGCCACTGTAGGCTACAGCAAAGTGAGCAGTGTTGCACTATTTCGTTTTTGGGCTGTTTGCCCAAACGTTAGCATAATACATTGATTGCAAGGCGTAGGCCTATTGTATCTTAGCCTAATAGCGTCTGGGTCTAGGCCAATGTTTCCCAACCCTCTCCTGGAGGACCCCTTGTCCTGCATGTTTTAGATCTCTCCCTGCTCCAACACAGCTGATTCAAATGATGATTACGAACTTCAGAAGCTGCTTAATAACAAACAAGGAGAGGGTTGGGAAACGCTGGTCTAGGCTACTTAATAAACAGATGAATTGTTCCAAACGGTGCTCTTCATTGTTGAATAGCAGCAAAACAAGTAACCCTTTATTAAAGACATGAATCCTGTCTGTCTCTTTCTCTCTCGCCATCATATTTATTATTTTATATACAATGCTTCACAGCTCAAGCAGATAATGTAGTCTGTAATGGTGTCATCGGACAGGACAACCTGCCCGAATCTCTCCCATACCTTACTTTTTTTGGCTCACTTTGCGTGTAACCTTAGAATCACCCGTTTTACTGTACTCTGAATAAGTCAATATCGTCAGTGGTAGCCTCTTCTTTGTGACCAAAAAAAAAAAAGTTTTGGCAGTGTATAATCTAAACAAAAACTATGTATGCCACTTGGGGAAAAAACTCATTGGTGAAGCCTATTATCAACACTCTAAAGCACATGCATTGACTAAAACCACAATCGCAAATTGATTATATTGTGTTATAAATTGATATAATGTGTTATAAATTATAGTCTGGGTGCAGACAGATGTGTGACAGATGCAGGTTACTTTATAGTTCAGTAATGCACATTATTGACAGCCAGTGTCAGGGCTCAGGCAGGAACCCAGGCGCAGACTGGAAGGCAGGATTCACGAAGGATGTTTATTAAGCCAAATAGGGAGTTCTAAAAAAACAAGGTCAAAACAGGCGATGTCAAAAGACCAGAACAGCACAGCAAACAATACCAAAAATCAGATCCAAAAACATGGTCAAGAAAAACAGGCAAAAATTCAACAAACGGGCAGGCGGGCAGAACAGGAAACGACTTGTAGCAACACAGAAGAACTGAGATGAACTAGCAACAAGACTAGACGCAAGCGGGGAATATATAGAGTGAGGCTAATGAGGAGATGGGATGCAGGTGTGCAGGTGGGCAGGTGGAGACGGTCAGGTAATCGGGTGGGCGGAGACAGGGTGGAGAGCAGGGCAGGGCTGGAACACAGGGAAAAACAAAAGCACATGGACGGGGAAAACAAAAAAAATCAGGCTAAGAAGCTGCAGTCCTGACAGCCAGGGCATAAGAGGACCTGCACCCTCCAGTTAGTGTGTGTGTGTGTGTGTGTGTGTGTGTGTGTGTGTGTGTGTGTGTGTGTGTGTGTTTGAGAGCGGGAGAGTGACAGACAGAGAGAGGGGAAGAAAAGGTGGAAGGTGGACTAGTAATCACAGCCTAGCCCGGAGCACGCAATTCGGAGAGCCTATAACGCAAAGCCTATTGCACGCAATGTTTCCGTAAGTTATTTATAACTTAGTTGGAACGCTGCTTTGTCACTTTTTGACCCAACCTGCCCGAACCCGTGATATTTTCTAGTAAGCTAATATTATAACTAGTAGGTGCAGTTTCGTTGGTTGCCCTGTACGCAAGCATCAAGGCCTTGAACATGATGCGGGCAGCTACATGGAGCCAGTGGAGCGAGACCAAGAGAGGAGTAACATGAGCCCTTTTTGGATGGTTGAAAACCAGATATGCAGCCACATTCTGTATCACCTGCAGAGGCTTAAGAGGCACGCAGGTAGGCCAAGCAAGAGAATGTTCCAGTAGTCCAGTCTTGAGATGACCAGAGCCTGGACAAGGAGCTGGCCAGCATATTCAGATAGGTAGGGCCTGATTTTCCTAATGTCATACAGCGCAAACCTGCCTGACAGTCGTCACAACGTGGTCAGTAAAGTTTAGCTGGTCATCAATCACTGCCACACTATCTCTCAGTATTACAGAAAAGCTTGTCGAGAAACACCATGGAAATCTCTCAGTAATACAGCAGAGAGGAGAGTCACCTCAGTGCTGATACTCACTGTACACAGTCAGCTGGTGCACAGACTACAGCACAAAATCATAACTCTGTACACAGTGAATATCTCAGTAATACAGCACATTCCCACAAAACACATAAACCTAATACCTCTCAATAACACAGCACACACACACAAATAGTGAAAACCTCTCCGTAATACAAGAAAAAAACTGTGAATAAAGGCAAAATAAGTAACTCTCAGTAACAGAGGAGAGAGAGCAGTGAACATAACACAGATACTTACTGTACACAGTCAACTGGTATATAGTCTCCACTTTCTCCCCATCACTCTGTACTATATACTCTCCTGAATCCTCCATCTTCAGGCCAGTGATGGAGAAGAGTCCAGTGCTGCTGTCCCACTGTAGTCTGCCGTGTAAAATCATACTGAGCTTATGCATTTTACTACTCATCACCTTGGCAATCTGAGTGCCATTTGTTGTAAAGAATCCCTGCTGTTTCACTGCAGCTGGGAAAGAGACTGTCTCTCCCACAATGCCATTCAGCTTCTTTGACTCAGCCTGGGCAGATGGCATATACACACCTGGAGAGAGAGAGAGAGAAATGGAAAGAGAAAAAGAGTCAGTTTTGAATTGGGTGTGGAGGAATTTCATGAAGTCATATGTGTGCCACAGCATCCTACAGAGGAACTGGCTGAAACACAGGGACGGTGATGGGGAGGAGGTCGCCCGTGGTCTGTGCCAGTTAGTGAGCTGTGAAACCACTAGCTAAGTGACTAGCTAGCTTACAAATTATTTTTACAGATGCAATGGGGCTAAATCACTGGGTTGTTTATGAAGTTGTCTCCACCAATAATCGCAAATCTAAAGCACACCACCAGCACTGTATTACTACTGCAGTTAGCAGAGTATTAGTAGTGATGAATTTACAATCACGCACAGATGACAAGGGACACGGACATCAAAGTTAATTAGCTCCTGGGGGCACCACCCCTAACACCCGGAGAGAGAACACATCACTCCAGATTCCAAAGAAATTCCCCCTTAATGAGTGCAGTCAAGATGAAACTATGAAAATAAACACACTCTATCAATACACAGCGATCATTATTCTATTTTAAATCATGTCGGCCCAACTACAACACACTTCCATTTCCTCAGCAAAATGCAGAATCAAAATATAATAACTCAAGTGATTAAATAATTTTCCCACATGGCAGTGTGACCTGGAGCCCAGTGCTGTCCTCTCTGCTTCCCCCAGTACTGCCTGGCACACTGAAACCACAGCATGTTTTAATAATGCTGTCTGTCCCCATCTGACATTCTCATGCGGGGATTCTGAGAGAGAAACACAGCACAGGTGCATCTTGGACAGAACACAGCCTCCTGTAAGAGTGCACACCTCTTAGCACACACTCCCATCAACACAGTAAGTCCAGGTAAGTGCAACTAAGCTGCAATTCCAGGTGCATCTATTTACACCAATAAAAATCTGCCAAAAGACAACTCTACCTGTTAAACACCTATCACTACTGTTCCAGAACAATTGTGTGAGCTCTCTTACGGCAATGTGAGCTGTCTGGCAGGCATTTTTTCATTATAGGAACTGTAGTTATACTGCGATTTGAAACTGCATTTAAACAATGGTACTATCACAATCTTCAATGTACATGGACCTGGAAAATATATTCAATGTAGTTGAGCCAGCAAGTCTGGCCTGCTAACTAGCTACCATTTCAATTCTGGCAAATGTTACTGCAACTGCTCACCCCTTTCAAACAATGCAGCATTAAAATATATTGTATTAAAATAAAATGAATACCTTTGTATTTGCTAGATAGCTAGTTACTTCAATATGAGGTCAGTTAGGTGCTTAGTTAGGTGGTTAGTTTTCAACCAACCAAAAAGGGCTCACGTTACACCTCTCTTGGTCTGAAGTAACGCGGGTCTCTTGGTCTCACTGCTCTGGCTCCCTGTAGCTGCCCACATCATCAAGGCCGTGATGCTTGCGTACGGGACTACCAACAAAAATGCACCTACCTACCTGAACTCACTGCTGCAAGCCTCCCTCCCAAACACTATGCTCTGCTACCGAATGGTGTCTGGTGGTCCTGTCACATCACAGCGCAAAATCACTGTCCAGAACTTTCTCTGCCATTGTTCCCCAATGGTGGAATGAACTTCCACGCTTCATCCGTTCTGCTGCTCTCTGTCTTAAAGAAACATCTGAAGACACAGCTCTTCCGCTCTCACCTGAGCACCTGAAACACTACCCCCTAAAGGAACTTCTCATGTCTCAGACTGTTTCCTATTAAACTATTAAAAAAATGTAATCTATTGGTTTAACACACTCGTTATCTCTACCAAGTAGCTTATACCTTGTCTGGCCAACCCTTGAAACCTGGTCATGCATCGCTTCTAATGTTGACTACTTATGAATTTCACTTGTGTTTTACTGTACCTCAGTAAGTCGCTTTGGATAAAAGGGTCTGCCAAATGAATAAATGTAAATCTAAATATAGGTGAGATGGCTGTGTTCAAAGAAGAGTAAATGCTGCTCTCCTTCACAGGTATGTAGGATCACACCAACAGATGATGCACACCTTCCCTCACTCTTCCCACTACACCTGAATACCTGCAGGTCCTGGCAGCTGCTCTGTCTCTCCAAATCCTAACACACTGACCCCACTGATCCATGCCCAGTAAAGAGTTCAGAAATTTTTAAGACAACTCTTTACAAGAAAGAAAATCTTCATGAAAAGTTAACTCTTGTCTATAGCGAATATGCACAGCAAGCTTGGCTAAATTTGATGTAAGTGGCTATTGTATGGCAAACCAATTTGATGCTCAAACTCGATCTAAAACCCCGGGTTCAGTGTCGCCATTTTACCAATACTACATGAAATACTGTGTTGCGAAGGGGGAATTACATTAACTTTTGCTGCATCCACCAAACCTGAACCTAAAACAGTGTGGCATGTGTGCCATATAGAAAACAGAAACATAGAAACTAGAAAAATTACAGTTTTAGTTTATCAATACTATACAATGCCATGAAAAGAAACTAAACAAAACAGACAGGAAAGACAATTCATGTTATCTCTCACAGAAGCATTCAAAATCATGTAATACACACATAACATTTCTACATCTTTTCCTGGTTGCTGTATGTAAGAGAGTTACTCTGAGTTTCACACTGCCAAATTGTGTCATCTATTGCAGTTACTGATGTGAAATTTAATATACAATGGCTATTGGGTATTTTATATATTCTGCAAAACAAATTTAATGAAAATAGAAATCCTACCAAAACCCCAGAGGACCCCCAGAAAGACCGCTGCCCTCCTCATCACCTCTGCAGCTGCAGATAATCTCTTCAGTTTGAAAGAGCAAAGCAGAGTGAAGTTCTGTTTGAGCGGGTTTCACGTGACTCCTCCCCCTTTCTGTGAGCCTGTTTTTTTCTCACGCTTCAGTCAGCCCCCATATATATACAACACAGAGAGTTAGACCCTTTCAGAGTGTCCCAGAGATATAACCACAAAGAGCTCAAGAGTCTTTATAACCTTTTACTTCTGTATCATCTATAACTTGATTTCAGCCACATGATGAATTTCCAAACTATACAGCCTATAAATACATGTATTCTTTTCTAGCCTAATGCAAAGCACTGTGGGTAATGCCAGCTGCAGATGCAGCCACACTATAGATGACAGCAATCCACAATATTCACAAATAAGCTTTTGTTTTTCAATGTGCAATGTTAGTGTGTCGAAAGCTCATTCAGCCTAAATTGCTGTGTATTTTTCCATAAGTATTCTGGTACTGCTCTATAGTTACAAGAGTTATGTAGTGAGTGATGGGAGAACAAACCTTTAAACATGATGAACAATTTGAATCAAATGTTTCAAAATGGATTCAAGTTGCTTTGGCGTAACTAAACCTTCAGTGCCACAGTGACACCCTCTGGTAGATGTTACTCATGGCAACCAGCCTTTCCTACAGTGAAGAGTGTCTTCCATTTTATTCTATAAACTGTTGGAGAGAATGCCTTTGCTTAATGAATGTCATGTTTGGGAGAGAGATGCCTAGTGGTGAAAGTCAGCATCGGTATGTGTTCAAATATGTTTATGGTAGTTGCAAAACATAACAATCAAGGTACAGTTTTGATATTGTACACTTTGCACTACTGTATGACACATTTAGCAAATAGGATGGCATTACATGTTATGCTTCCTGTTGGTGTTATCACCAATATTTGATATTTTGTAGGTTATGTAGGTTGGATAATATAATGGAAAATTGTTGGTTGACTCCACTAACAAATTTCAGAAATAAATATTCTTCAGTCTGCACTGAATAATCAAATCATATCAAGACAATATGTGATTTTTTTGTATCAAAGACCCCAATGATTCCAGTTCAGTATTGCTTGCCTAAAATGTATAAATTCTTCTCAAATCCTGTAGGGGGGTTCCAAAATTAGTTTTTGTTTTGGGATTCCTTCTCCAGACTCAGGGGGTAACATTGATCATTTAGATGATTTGTTTCTTTCTAGGTACAGTGACCTATAGGACTCAATGAATTTGTGGTTCATCTTGTTTTTTCTCCATCTTACTGGTTGATTTTGCTGTGATTGTCCCTTCTGTATTTTCTCAATTTTATTATCACTGCATTTAGAAGGTATAAAGAGTGTTAGGTGGCCTTGTGTTTTGTATACTTAATAAGAATAAGATACACTTTAGTATTGGATATGACATCCATTATTAATTGGTACTGTAAGTATCAATACTGACTGTTTATTATTGTAGATTATTGAATTAGTTAGTCACAGGAGTCATTCTATTCACTTGATTAAACAGTCATTGGCATGTGTTTAATGACTCCACTCTGATGAGCGACTCTTCATTGCCCTGAGTTGTATTACCTTTGCAGTGGCACTCTGATACACAGAAAATGCAGCCTGCTTAGCCCATAGTCCCTCTTGACAAGTCGAACAACCAAAGATACCATTGAATATTGGAAAGATGCTGATGCATATTTGGCCAGATGATGGTGCAGGACACTCTCTGCCCAGCAGAGGGAGCCAGAGACTTATCCATGACAGCTGCAGTCTTCTGCGTGTCGGTGTACCTGGAAAGGAGAATGAATGAGTCAGCTGAATGAAAAGGTGGCAATGACATTTTCCCCTCACCAGTACCGTTTGGGGAAGGATTTCAGAATGTGAGAGTAAGATTTGTCTCTCTTGTTTACCCTTGTTTATTCTTGTTTCATTTTATACTATGTATATAATCATAGCACAAGCATGATAACTCAACGCATAATTGCACAAACTTCTTTCTATTTGTTGTATTTTATACCTCTCTATTTATTTTATTCAATTTATTCTTTTGTTGTTTTTGATGTGTGCCGGACGGTGCAGTTGTGACACTCAAATTTCCTTCAGGATTAATAAAGTATTTCTTATTCTTATTCTTATTCTTATTCTTATTCTTATTCTTATTCTTATTCTTGGTTGTCATGTTTTGACCGCTTTCCTCACTGACAGCCCCTTTAATCAAACTGCATTGCCTGAGAGCCTGATTTTGGAGAATCAACTAATTAACTATTCAGCTACCTAACCTGGCTCCTGGTGTTGAAGAAACACAACGGAAGGCACAGAATCCACAAGTTACCTGGGGGGGGGGGGGGGGGGGGGGGGGGGCGTGGAGGAGCTGACACAATTATTCTCCTTTCCAGGTACACCAACTTGCTGAAACCTGCAACTGTCATGGATCAGTCTCTGGCTCCCCCTGCTGGGAAGATAGTGTCCTGCACCATCATCTGCCCAAATGTGTGTCAACATTTTTGGAATGTACAATGGTCTCCTTGGTTCTTCAAGCATGGGTACTGTGTTGTTAAATCTTTCAGAAGTGACCCAGTCAAAAATACAATATTACTATAAGAGATCTATCACTAGTAGTTCCAAAATAGAATTACTTTGATCAATGCTTGGGTCTCATGTGAAATTGCAGAGGTTTCCTGCACTTCAGCAATTCAGTCTTTATCTTGCTAATAAAGGCAGTTCAAAGGCAGAGGGACTTTTTTGATTTTTCAAACCATATTTGCCCGAACAATGCAGAGCTGAAAGAACCTTAGCTGTTCTTATAGCTATGCTATTTCCTCTTAGAACAGTGTGTTCGAAATGCAAGAGGCTTTTTAAAATGAGAAAAATCACCTCACACTTTTTCACTGACACACAACCCTTTTTATCTGAATGCACTCTCTCACTAACATGGGGGTTTGATCAGACATCAGTCCTTTGCAAATTATACCGCAAATAAGAAATGAAATGTAGTAAATGTGCTTTAAATACATCATTAATACATTTATAAAAGATCTGTAACAACAGAAACTTACCCATGCTCATCTCATATTGGGCTCTATGATTGGACCTGACGCACGGCTCGCCCCCGGGGAGTGTAATGAAGCACAGACACCGCAGCACCAGCATCTTTCAGGAACATGTGAGCAAGGGCGTAGGTTTGCATATGGACGGTGGGGACATGTCCCTACCAATATTTTGGGAGGACAGAATTGTCCCTACCAATATTTGAGCGAACTCATTTGCATTATCTTTGGAGTGAAGTCATATTACATAATTCCAATTTACCTTCAGTTGTTGTGTCCCTACCAATGTTGAGACTAAACCTACACCCCTGCATGTGGGAGTTACGGCCTGTTTCCTAATGTACAGCACAGACTATTCAAAGCGCAGTTGATCTTGTTTTTCCAGTGGTGTAATAGAGAGCAAGTTCGTCGTGCCTGAGGTTACTGTCGGCTCAAAGGACAGTAAAATGACCTCCTGTGAGGGGGGGTAATTCAGGCTTCTGTCCCCCCCACCCCCCTCCCTGACCCTGCATGGCCGTGTTGTACAGAGGGGAACTGGCAGATCTCAGTTTTGACCTCTGCTCCATGGTAACTGCGCCCACGGCTCCTTCGGCCTGCAGCGAGGAGAGCTGTGTGCATCCATGGTAACCGTGCCCACGGCTCCTTCAGCCTGCAGGGAGGAGAGCTGTGTGCATCCATGGTAACCACGCCCACGGCTCCTTCAGCCTGCAGGGAGGAGGGCGTCCACAGCAGCACTCAGAGAGCTCACAGAGGAAACGCCGTGGCTCAGTGCTATTAATGGCAGAAACATCACATACTTTACAGTAAACATGGTGATTCTTACTTTCTTTTCCTGCATACTCCTGTATGGTCATCATAACCCTGCCAGAAAGAGCAGGTGTACTACTATCCTCTCCAAGGTGGCAGTGGTGCCAGCTTTTTTTCCGCTTTCAGATTTGGTCACTGCTGGATTTTCAGGGGAGATGTTGCAAGAGTAAAAAGTACCCAACAGCATTGCCTCATCCAGGATTCCAAGAAAAAATCATCAGGGTCATCGCCTTAACATCTAGTCATGAATAACCTAAATAATAGGAATGCACTGTTTGTGGGAAATCATATGAATTAGAATATCCAGTGGCAGCATTGTCAAATTATGGTGTTTGTGCATGTGTTTGTAAACGTATGCTTATGTGTGTGCGTGTGTGTGTGTGCGTGTGTGTGTGTGTGTGTGTGCTGGTGTTGGTGTGTTAACACTGGAGTGTGTGCGGTTTGGCTGGGAGGTGAGTGTGAGAGGCTGGTGGTGTTACAGGCACAGGCTGTCGTCTGTGTTAATTTCCACTGAGCTCAGCAAGCAGAAGCATGAAGATTGAGCTGCTGATCTCACACCTCCACAGGCACAACAGCTGTGTTAGAGCAGCAGAAACACCATGCAACACAAATAAGTTTTTAAAGGAAAGGTCCTCCTGTCTCCCCTGATTCAAACACCCCTCTCCTGCACCTCTCTCCTCAGCCAAGGACCCGTGTGCCCCCTCTCCTCTCTTTCACTTCTCTCTCCCCTCTCTTCTCTCATTCTTTCCTTCTTCTTTCCTTATTCTTTGTACTTTTGCTCTCTCTGTCCTCTCTTGTTGTTTTTCTAGAGCACTTACAATTTTATATTGTCAGAGAAAATAAAATGGACTCTGTTAATGATATGACTTGATATTTCAGTCGCTGTTTTAAATATCTCACATTTTTTGATTTTTCTTCATATGAAATAACCTTTAATCTTATTGAAGGACTATAATGTGTGCTGTTGCTCTGTTGCATCAGGCTGATTTGAATTTTTGTATATTGTGTTTCATCAGCCTCTTTAGCCAATGACTGCCTTTTGCTGCAGAACTGAAAAGGTTTCAGATGGTTATTAATGCTCTGTGGTGCCCTTTTCATACATTGCCTAAAAATAAGCTGTTTTTTCCGATGATAGGTTGTGTTTCAGCTAAGATGAGGGTAAGCCAGTGTGGCTATATATTGACAGCGGAACATGAACTGAGAAGTTGATAAAATTAAAAAAAAACAACTTGTGCCAAATACAATGCAAACGTGGACAGTACTGAGAAAGATAACACTCACACAGTTTCTCAGAAAATGGTTCACTGTTGCAATATGGCAGTTTATGCAGGTTAAAGACGCTGTGCTCTGTGCGGGAGACAGGGCTGGTGGGAGCGTCCAGTGTTCCTGCTGAGTCTGCAGGTCTGCAGTGTCAGGTCACTGATTCCTGCCGTATTCATGTCCAAATGCAATCTGCCAGATCAGCTTTCTCCATCATCAGCTGACAGCTGCTCTTTTCCTGCCTTTTGGGGGAGACGGTTAGAGCTTCATTGCATTAAATTACATTATTGTTATTTAGCAGATGCTCTTATCCACAGTAGCTTACATAGAGTAGGTTACAATTGTATCCACACTTCAGAGAAACTTCACTTTATAATTCATATTAGATTATACCTTTTTGGAGGGAGACCTCACAAGTTTGTATGTTGACATGAATTCATCTTTCAGCAGCATGGGATTTAGTTCAGTGAAATGTGGTGCACTTAAATCATCTGTGAATAAAATACCAGCTCGTTGTGTTTATTCTGTGGGCAAAAATGTTTTTAAGTGGTGCTTTATTGCTGAAATGAAAAAACTTTAATTCACTCATAATTTCTCTTGTTCACATTTGCGAGAAGCATTTATGCGGTTTGTTCTGTGTGTAACAGAGGCTTTTGCAGATTGAGAGATGAGTGTTTTGTGCTGAGAACTTTTTCACACTCTCACATTTTTTTGTGGACAGCAGTGAAAAATAGGCAGTGACTGTGACACACGCCCAGCTCACCATGAGAACGGACTGAAGAGAAAATCGCAGTGTTATAACTGTTCATATACTAATCTTATGGTTATGCAGGCAAACACTTTAAGAACTTCACTTCCTTTTTCTTCTTTCTTTTTTCAGCATGTTCTTTTTCTCAGGGTCCCTCAACTTCCCCATTTTTATGATAAATAGTCTTTTGAAATCCATTTACATTTTAAATATTTTATTTTGCTCAGCATTTCAGTGTGCTTAGTTAATTATTTGTGTTTCGGGCTATCACAATCAGTTATGGAGATGTTTACACTGTTGAGCATAAAAGTAGTTTGTGATACTTTGACAGAAATATGTTGATTTGAGGGTTTGTGAAGCAAAACTCCATTTTAGAATAATTACTTTCATTACAACCCAGTCAGAGGTCACGGAAATCTAATGAATCATTTGTGCATAATATAACATGCATGTTTGAAATGTTACTGCTTATATTTTTGGAAAATAACTATGTGCAGAGGCAGCATGGTTCAGTAAAAAAGGTAGAGCCAGCTCCTCTGTCTAGCTGCTTCTGTTCACCAACAACAGGACTCTTAAAGCTGCTCAATGATGTCATCTTTTTTTTTTTATTGTGGAAGGCTTGACTACAGAGTCAAAGATGATCTTATTCAAAATTTTCAATTTTCAAATTTTCAATCTAATTCAAAAGTTTTTTCTTTATAAGAACTGTCAACTCAAAGCCCATCTGACATTAATTTTTTTAAGACTTTCTTATAATAATTGCTTATGTGCTTTTTTAAGTTGTCCAGTTTGTCTAAACACTTCCTGAAAGTAAATTTTTCAAATCACTAGGTTGTGACGCTTTGACATCACGAAATATGTATTTATTTGTCAAGATATTGTGAGGGATTAATTCATTTTTAATAGTTACTGTCATTGCGATCTTGCCAGAGCTGACAGCAATCAACACTTTGCATAAGTTTCTACTTTTGTTTCTGCTGTAAGCCCTTCTGCCAATGCGCACAGAGAAAATAACTCCCTCTATGGCCACTGCATGGGTCAGCAGGTGAGACAGCGTCTCTGATCAGCTTCACCCATTTTTTCACCCATTTTATCTGTTTAAAAGAAGCTTGTGTAGCACAGAGTAGTGCTCATTCACACTGAAAGATAATTTGCTGTATGTGTAATACAGGGCTGCACACTAAAAGGTGATGTACTGTATGTGAAATACAGGGCTGCACACTAAAAGGTGATGAGCTGTATGTGGAATACAGGACTGCACACTAAAAGGTGATGTACTGTATGTGTAATACAGGGCTGCACACTAAAAGGTGATGTGCTGTATGTGTAATACAGGGCTGCAGAGAAAGATCTTCTAGGTGTACAGGAAAACCATTCGAAAACTTGAATTCCTTTTTTCCAAAAAGTTTTTTTTAAAGATCTCTTGATTTCCCCCTTTTTAATCTTGATAAATTGTATTATGCCATAGGTATGGCCAATATGGACATCATGATAACTATTTTGATGTAGGTGTGGCAAGGTTATCTGACAGGTAATACCAAGCAGCCACATGATGTCTCATAACGTAACACATATGCATCAACATGACAAGGGTGTGTATGTGTGTGAGGAGGTGAGTGTGTGCATGTGAGTGTGTGTGCATGTGTGTGTGTGTGCGTGCATGCGTGTGTGACAGTTCATGCTGAGCACAGCCTGTCCGTGAATGCATATTTGTGTGGGTTGGGGTAATAAACACATATCAGCAATCAAATGACCCAAAAGACCCTGGACCCTCTAGACCCCTTCCTAGACCCTGGATTTGTCTCGGTCTCTGGCAGGTGTTGGCAGCAATAAGATGAACCACAGATACAGACAGGAAACTGGTGATGCTCTCAGCACCACCTCTCTCTGTAAGTCTGATGGACAGATAGTCAATACTGATCACACCCAAAACACGCAACATCTGGCCAATACAGAGAGCACACGGATGAGCCATGCCTCACTCTCTCTTTCCGACGGCACCACGCTGTTAGCATTGAAGGGAGGCTGTAGCTACAGAACCGCTTTAGTGTAGAACAGTCTCTTTGTGTTGGAACCTTTGATTGTGGTTCTAATCATTGGGCTCGCTAGTTCTAAACTAAGCCTTGATTAAACTTGCAAGGACCTGATATCGCATTGGAGGACACACACAAAGTGTGGCTCTTTTTAAAACTTTGGGATAAGAACACGACCGGTTCTCTTCTACACCCAGGCTTTTAGTCCATGATGCCTCTCTCCCTGGTCAAGCCTGGACGATGCGTTATTCCCTGGAGCTGAGTTCCACGATCTCCAAACTCGCCTCCTGACGACAGTCGGACAGCGCACAACCACCGGCAGTGACGGATTGGTTGAATATCAACTGTCATTAAACATCAGGTAAGGCTGTGCACCTGGCTGTTAGTTTCCATTAGGTTAGCTTTTTGTAAGCTATATACGATTTATTTGTGCTCTTTTAAACTGTAACAGTACTGTTCGTAATGATCATAACACACACGACATAAAGCTCATGATTGTATTAATACTACTTTGCTCTCTATTTAATTTTGTGGGAATGCAGCTTTCTGGCTTACTAGGTTATGATTCACCAAATTTAGGCGAAAACCAGATTCTCTCCAAATTCATGTCTCCCTCTCCTCTTTGCCGGCACCTGCACTCACACGTACACCTTCCTCCACTCATCCTCTGTACTTTTCATTCCCCTCGTCATGCGGACCCACTCGCACACGCATTCCTTTACCTCCTTTTCCTTCCCTCTCTTTCCTTTCCTATTTACATTCACATCTACCTCTCACTCTTATAGTTAGTGTGTGTGTATATATACGTGTGTGTGTGTGCGCTCCATAAATCTGATTTTATTAAAACCGGAGCTCTGTCTCCATGTTGTTCCAGCACTGACTCAGGCAAACTCGCTGTCAAAGAACTCCTAGCTATAGTTGCATTGAATTCAGTCACGACATAGAGAGAGCCTCTGGCACAGCCCTACAAACAGCCTGCTATTTGTATTCACTGTGCTACGCAGGGCAGATTTCCGCTGAAAGTACTTCTGTAAATGTGGTCAGAGAGAATAACTCCATCTGCAGAAACTGCATGGTTCAGAGGAGCAGAAGCAGACAGCGGCATGTGGCTTTTAGCATAGCGGCTACACTGAGTAGCTGCCCTCACTGCAGTCTTCCCACAGAGAGATTGCACTGGATACCCCCCCCCCACCACCACACTCTCCCACAAGAATCTTCCTCATCCCACAGAAATATTGACACCAAATCATACAGGTCTTTCACACGATACAGTGACATTACAGAGACCGAATGCTGTCCAGCAACAGTTTAATCAGCAGGTATTAAAATGTAACAAATAACAAATTAAAAGTAACAAAGTGCAGACCAACAGGCAAAAAGCCAGTACAAATAAACAGAAAATAAGAAAAGTTTGCCCACTTTTTAATACTTTCTCCTTAAATGCCTCTTTAAATATTTTTAAGAGTAACTTTATTTTTATTGATCAAGGTGATCAGCTCCACTGACCCAGCGTGGAAGTTCATCTAAATCTCACAGAAACATCTCAGAGTCAAATATGTCACCTTAAGAAACACATCTGAATACAGTAATATAAAAGCGAATTTCCCTGAGTAACATTTACAGCATAAACGAACACGCAGTTCTTTAAACACTTTCCTGCCCAAATGTTTTTAAATAAATAAAAAAAAATCTATATAAACATTCATGTCATTCCTCAAGTGTTTCAGCAGGTCTGTTAGATGGTTCATGTACATAAAGTCATGACTGGCATCAATAACAACATATTCATATCCATGACTGTTTTATCCCCATGAAACACCTGAAGGAATCACTCTTATCTGCTGTGGTGGCGGCTTCATCTTCTGACCTGAGCGTAGACACAGTTTTCTTCAACCTATAGACGGAGAGACAGGGATAGCATCAGAGAGATTCTGCTATTCAGAGACACAGGGTCACAGAGAGACGGGGTCACAGAGACGCTGCTGTTCAGAGAGACGGGGTCACAGAGACACTGCTGTTCAGAGAGACAGGGTCACAGAGAGACGGGGGCACAGAGATTCTGCTGTCCCCTGAGTCCTAACACTCCTCTGTAATACTGAGTTTACATATTTAAGGCGTGGCAGTGTGGCGTAATGGTTGCAGGTTTGATTCCCCCAATACAGCACTCGGGCCCTGCTGCTTTACCCTTGAGCAAAATCACTCTGGATGAGAACACCTGCTAAATGACAATAATGTAATGTAAGGGATTCATGACGACAGTGTCTAACCTGAACAGCACTGGGAGCCTCTGCTCTCTGCTTTTTGGGACGATTATGGTTGGTGTTGCGGAAGGCAAGCTCTTCAGGGTTCCCTGGAACACAAACACACCGGGCAGAGGGAGTGAGGGGGGGTCACATCATGTCCCATCAGACTGTCCTGCAGCAGTGTGGGGCAGGGGTGTCAGAGCACAGTGCTGTATAACAACCCTGTAAGTGTGATGATGTCACCGCTCTGAACAAGGACAGCTGGGCCTTCTGATGAGACTGTCAGACACCTACTGCACTGCGTGTTGTATGGCTTTATTCATTTAACCGAGACGATGAGCTGGGAAGTCAGTTCTCTCAGTCAGTGGAAGACCTCAGGGGAGAAGCTGAACAGCGAACACGCAGGACTGAGGAGCCAATCAGCTGCTGAGGGGAAGCTTAGGTGACACCATGTAAAGAGCCAGTTTGTGATTTCTTTCTTAATTTTATCTTCATGCTTTTTCACCCTTTTTAATCTGCACTATACTGAGCTTGCCTCTCCACAACCCTTGCACATAACCAACAGCTGCACTACAAATCCCACAATGCACCACCGCAGTGCAAATGCTGACTGGAAGATAGACGCTTCTGTCAAAAAATTTTGGGGGGCATCAGAAAATGGTTTGAGTTCCAGGGGTGAGAAGGAATGGTATAAATAACATTGTTAACACTGTGCTAGGTTACAGAGACATACAAAACCGTAATAATGACCCTTTAAAATATAAGTCCTCAGCAACTTCTACAGCTGCATCATTGAAAGCATCTTGACCAGCTGCATCACAGTGTGGTATGGGAGTACCACTGAAATGGACCATAAGCGTCTGCAGAGAGTGGTAAAAACTGCTGAAAGGATTGTTAGGACACAGCTACCCTCTCTGCAGGACATCTATCATCAAAGAGTCCACAAAAGAGCCTGCTCCATTGTCAGGGACTACACCCACCCCCAGTGCGAACTGTTCACACTTCTACCCTCTGGCAAGAGGTACAGAAGTGTGAAATGCAGAACATCCAGACTAAGGAACAGCTTCTATCCAACAGCCATCAGACTCTTGAATGGGTCAAATACACAAATACACACCTCCCCAGCCTAGTCCATGCATACTTTCACTTGTATTTTCATACTTAATTGTGCTTCTAACTCTTAACGGCCTTCATAAGTGGAAGTCAAAGGAAGAATTTCATTGTACGGGGAACTTGTTTCTTTACTGTGCATATGACAAACTTTGAACGAGAAGTTTTACAAGCACGAGCACATAGCAAGCCGCCTGTTAGCGACAATGCTAACGGCAAAAGCAGTAGGCCTAATGATTCTGAATGTGTTGGAACAACCAGGAAGGAGACTGAACATTTTGTTAGTTTATTTCAACACGGTATAACATAACACAACTTATGAACTTGTAACACAACACAATAACTTATAAAACAAATGATAAATAAAACAGAACATGAAGTTAAACATGCAGTAGGCCTAAGCAAGGTAATTTAGCTTCCCCAGTCCCCACAAACACTTGGATAAGCCTAATAGCGCATATGACAATATATTCATTTAGCTGCATGTAGTCTCAACTTCGCAATTCGTTAATGTTAATTAGGCCATTAATTATTTAGCATAGTGGAATAACCCTTTCGCTCGCAGGGTCACACCGGTGTGATTAGCCGTTTAGGGCGTATGCTAAAACCCGGTGCGGTTATAACACTAGAGTGGAAAAATTCTTGCTAATTTTAGCTTTGAGGAAACGGTGATTTAACATTAAATTATAGCTAATGCTAAATGAAAACTATGAGAAGCTTAATACCGCTAATGAAAACATAACGAACCATGTAACCTAACACACTACATAGCATAAAAAGTTACGTCCGAAAGGGATAACAACGTTAGGCTACCTAGGGGAGAGCCAGGACGAAAGTAACGCTTTTCAGATAAACGTCATTTTAAAAGATAACGTTACAGACAGAAACTAATTTCCATTGTGATCAACAACTCGCATGTGTGTTATATCAGTACCAGGTGCTTTTTTAACAAATGTGGAATGACTTCAGTATAATAATATAGGTAATAAGTATAGTTGTTACTGTAGAGGGACGACGACGGCCAATTTGGAAAGGTATCAGAATGGTTTCGCTGCTGGCAGCTGTACTGGCTTGTTGAATTGCCAAAGACAAACCTAAAAATGTAACTTTAATCGTTTAAAAATGTAACTTTTAACTTTTATAAGAAACCTTTGTGAGTTTTTATAACCAACCACTCACAGCTGATTTCCCTTTTTACTAATTGCATCTAGTGTGCTGGCATTAACCTTGTGTACTTCACATTAAATAAAGGTGTGGTTTTAGTCTCCCCTAATTTAGCAGCCTCTGCTGCTTAGATGAGGTTGGAGCAAATGCTGTACTGGTTGCAGGGATTTTTAGCACATACGGTGCTGGTTACAAGGATTTGGAGCACATATGGTGCTGGACTACAGGGATCTGGTGCATGTACATGCTTTTATCCTAGTCACCTTGCATAAACAGATAATCCAGGTCTTTAGAGTGTAAGATCGCATATCTAAAATATTGTGTAATGATTGACACCAGGTTTAGACAGACAGTTTTTCAGATCTTACCAGCTTTGCTTTTCTGGGCCTTCTGAGGGAGAGAGAGGACAGAGAAGAGCAGGAATTACTAAGAGGCTTCGTGTTACATATAACATGACATGAGGTTTGAAATCACGGTTAATTAACTTAACTACAGTAGCCAGCTATGTAATCAGTGGGGTTTTGCTTCAAATTGCTGTTAAAATGCATACGTCACAGACAGCCATTGACATTTACAACATTGTAGCACATTCGCACCTTGTGCAAAACTGGCATCATCACGGGTGAAGACATTCATATGCCCATATGCTTAGCTGAGCGGGCTACAGATATTGAATATTTATTACAAATGATTATTCAGCATAATTAAAATAAAGCATGGGCCAGCTGTCTCATTTAAGCTCAATTAGTACTTTAATTTGTTCTATTATTTTTTCCGGTTCACATTAAACCAATTGCAACTAAGTACTTTTAATCAATAAAATTGAAAACCTGTTCCAAATATAGAAAATGTATGAATCTGTGAGTACATAAGCAACTGCACAAAAATACACAAAGCTCTTAAAAAGTGTCCTATTTCTGAGCTGGAGTAGGTTTTCTTCTTCACAGGCCCTCTTTGCACCTGTACAGTGATTCAGTCAGACCTACCTTTGGCTGTGTCTTCTTGGCTCCATATTCAATATTTGCATACGTTGCCTCATCTCCTTTATGAACACACCAGACACACTGTCACACACATTCAAATATCCTGCTTCACAGCAGCACACATATCTAACACTGTACCATTACAACCACTGGAAATGCACTGAAGGAAAGGGAACCACAGTATTGAACACACAACCTTACGGTTATCGGCTCCCTTCCCTCAGGAGAGAACTGCTGCCTGGCAAAGCAAGTCTTGCACAGAAACACAGCGACTGCCCTGCATGGCTGAGCACACAGGAATACATCTGCTTCCTGCACTAATCATCAGTCAGATAATCTTCACAGTACTCGCAGTTACAATCAGATAATCGTCACAGTACTCGCAGTTACAATCAGATAATCTTCACAGTACTCGCAGTTACCCTGGACTGTCCATCACTGCTGAAGGCAAATCTCCCTCACCTTCATCTCCTGCTGGTTTTTTTCTGCTCTTCAGGTAGACGACTGTCCCAATTAGCAGAACGATCAAACCAACAAACCCAGCTCCAATCCCGGTTAACAGGGGGGTTGGGGATGTTGGACCTGTATCTGTTAGACCTGTATCTGGTGGACCTGTATCTGGTGGACCTGTATCTGTTGGACCTGTATCTGGTGGACCTGTATCTGAGAGACAGCGCAGACAGGTGAGCAGCAGTGTGGTGTGGTGGTTGGTGAGATGGGCTTGTAACCACACGGGTTGCAGGTTTATTTCCAGGATGGAACACTGCTGTTGTTGCCCTGAGCAACACACCTCACCTGAATCTATGAAGCTGTGTTACTAGAAACAGTTAAGAAGGATTTAAAAACTAAGCATGCAGAGATTAGCGGGATGGCTGCACACACACACATTGCACATATGTCTACAGCTTCTGTTTTACAACAGCATGAACGCCGAGTTACTAATTTACTCTTTGCCCAATAAATCCAAGTTGACATTATTTTAGGTTTTCACTCTTATTTCACAATTATCCAGGAAAGGACATAAGCCCATGTGCTACATTAAATCTACATTAAATATTGTGGGTATCAGTGCATTGGGTGGAGTGCTCACAGTCACTCAAACACAGACACAGCTGTCATCTGGGAAACTGCTATGAGCTGCTCTCACAGATGAACAGGATGAAACGGAATATTTTAACCATGGCAGAAACACAAGCATGTTAATGTCCACTCATAACGTTTGTGATCACAAAGTACATTTAATGTCCTTCATAGGCAGTGAGCTATGCAGGTCCTTGTCCAGAAAGAAAAACTCCCTGTGCTGCTTTTCTCTCTGAAGATAACAGATAGGCAGATGACAGGTGGTTCAGACCCCTGTAGCAGCATTAATGAGACGAAGAAGAAAAAAACAGCAACCTGTCACAAAGAAATATCACTGACCACACCTCAAACATGGCTTTGTTTCTGCTGAGGGTGAACGTTCACTACATCTGCTGTGTGATTCTGCCCAAACCTTCAGTGAGTTATGATGGTATGAAACCACTGATAACTGTTTCGTTTAGTGGTGTTAATAGGAAGGGACTGGATGCTGGCTGATGGGAGTGTGTAGTGTGTGTCCAGCTGCTGCTAACAGTGAACACATGTTAGCATTTGCAGTTTTCTGGTTATTGTGTCATGTGTTAATCACAGAAAATTTTCTGTCTCCTTATCCTCCTCCCTACAGAGCTCTGAGATGCAGAGGAAGCCTGTCATCTTCCCTCCTTACTGGCTGCTTCTTCAGCCAATCAGCTGCAGGTAAACAACTGCACTAACAGAGTGAACTAATAATCTGTATCTAAAAGTAAAGATGGCTGAAAGATGGTCTTTACCAGCTGCTTTGTGGTCACTTTGGCCACTTGGGTTACTCTGGTCACTTTTGTCACTTTGGTTAGTGCATTCCTCTCTACAGAGCTCTGAGATGCTGAAGAAGCTTCTCTCCTCACTGACTGGGTTTGCAGCCACACAGCTGTAGGTGGAGCTGTACTCTTCTATCTCCAGAGGGAGAGACAGGGTGGTGTTGAGATCAGGGCTGCTGGTGTGGGACAGTGTCTCTCTCTCTCTCTGCCAGGACAGGGTGACCTCTCTCCCGTTCTCCACAGAGCACAGCACTGAGCAGCAGCTGCCCCTGGACCCTGCAGCTGTTGTGTTTGTGATATGAGGCTTTGACACTGGCTCTGTAAGAGACACACTGATCAGTGCAGAGTCACTGACACGCGCACACACACACACACACACACACACACACACACACACACACACACACACACACACTGATCACTACAGCCTCACTGGCACATACTGATCACTACAGCATCATTGTTATATTACAAGTGTATGAAATGATTAATTCCATCAACAAATGGAAATATTAGTATTAGTCCTCAATACTTTATTAGCTATTTTAGAGCAAAATTATAAAGCCTGTGCCCTAAATATCAATCTGGACAAAACTACAGCACACTGCAGGTGGGTTTTGAATTGTTTCTGCTGGACACTTGAGGTGTGGACACTGGATCTGTGCAGAGACACAAAAGTAAGGAGAGCCTTCAGCGCTGGTAAGTACACACTGGCCCCTGACTCCACCCTATGTGTGACAGAGCAGGATGTCACTTCATACTGAGCTGACATATACAGCTAAACCCTCATTATTTCACACCTCATTTACTGTACACTCCAACCGGAGTAAGTATCTCTCACTAAAAGCTCATAAATACACAGACTGATTAAGGCACAGCATCATTACTCTGTACACAGTGAATATCTCAGTAATATGGCACATTCCCACAAAACACATAAACATAATACCGCTCAATAACGCAGCAGACACACACGAATAGTAAACATCTCTCTGTAATCCAATAAATAAACTGTGGATAAAGGCAAAATAAGTAACTCTCAGTAACAGAGGAGAGAGAGCAGTGAACATAACACAGATACTTACTGTACACAGTCAGCTGGTATATAGAATTCTGCTTTGGCTCATCATCACTCTGTACTATATACTCTCCTGAATCCTCCATCTTCAGGCCAGTGATGGAGAAGAGTCCAGTGCTGCTGTCCCACTGTAGTCTGCCGTGTAAAATCATACTGAGGACATGCATTTTACTACTGATCACCTTGGCAATCTGAGTGCCATTTGTTGTAAAGAATCCCTGCTGTTTCACTGCAGCTGGGAAAGAGACTGTCCCTCCCACAATGCCATTCAGCTCTGACTCAGCCTGGGCAGATGGCATATACACACCTAGAGAGAGAGAGAGAGAGATAGAAATGGAAAGAGAAAAAGAAAGTCAGTTTTGAATTGGGTGTGGAGGAATTTCATGAAGTCCTCTGTGTGCCACAGCATCCTACAGAGGAACTGGCTGAAACTCAGGGACAGTGATGGGGAGGAGGCTGCTCATGGTCTGTGCTAGTTAGTGAGCTGTTGAGACCATTAGCTAAGTGACTAGCTAGCTTACAAATTAGTCTTACATGTGTAGTGGGGCTGAATAACTGGGTTGTTTATTAAATTGTCTCCACCAATAATCACAAATCGAAAGCACATTTATTACACCACCAGCACTTTATTACTACTGCAGTTAGCAGATTGTTTTGATCAATTACTAGTGATGAATTTACAATCACGCACAGATGACAAGGGACACGGACATTAAAGTAAATTAACTCCTGGGGGCATCACCCAGAGAAAGAACACATAGCTTCAGACTCCAAGTATCGTTTATTGGCGGATCATAAACCAACTAGGTGCTGTATCGGAGTTTGTAGATACTACTCGCTACTCGGGAACAACTAATGTGAAAGGTGAGCGGTGGGGGAGTGGAGAGGGGGGGCAATCATACTCAGGTATGAACCAATCGTACCTAAAATGAAAACGCCCTGAGTGGTGTAGCTTTGTCATGACAAATACAACTGTCAGGGCTCCCGCCCCCTAGCTGTTGTGTTTTTGTTTTTCCCTGTCCATGTGCCTTTGTTTTCCTTGTGTTCTAGCCCTGCCCCGCTCTCCGCCCTGTCTCCGCCCACCTGATTGTCTCCACCCGCCTGCCTGCACACCTGCTTCCCATCTCCTAATCAGCCCAGCCCTATATCTACCCTGCTTGTCTCTGTGTTGTTTGCCAGATCGTTTCAGTGTTTCTGCCTGTCTTGTTTCCCGCCTGTTTACCCTGTTTGGATTTTGCTGGTTTTTGCCTCGCCTGTTCCTCGACTTCGTTTTTGCCTGCCCTTCTGTCCTGATTGCCTGATCTGCCTGCCTTCAAGGTTTGACCCTGCCTGTCTCGGTTTTTGATCCCTGTTTTGCCCTTGGACTGCTTACCTGGTATTTTGACTCTGCCTGTTTTTGGACTGCCTGCTTGTTTGAGGATTCTGCTAATAAACGCCTGTAATTGGAGCACTCGTGGTCCGTGCCTGAGTCCTGACAACAACTCCTTTGCCTTTAGTGCATGAGCTGTGAGTACAGTAGCAGCACAAGGTGTGTGTGTGTGTGTGTGTGTGTGTGTGTGTGTGTGTGTACCCTGAGTGGCCCAATGACATATCTCAGGTACACAAAGTGCTTAGTGCAGGACACATGGCAATTTGTCCCAATGGAGGAGGACATTATTTGTGGTTATTTAGAACAGAAGAACATATTATGACGAGAACAGGCCATTCGGCCCAATTAAGCTCGCCATTTCTTAATTAAAGAGTATCCAAAACTGCATCAAGTCTACACTTGAACACAGCAAGGGTCTCTGCCTCAACTACATGATCTGGCAACCTATTCCATGTATTGATAACTCTTTGTGTAAAATAATACTTCCTTATATCAGAGCAGAACTTGCTCTTAGTTTCCATTTATGTCCCCTTGTTCTACAGACTGAACTCTCCCTAAAAAATGTATTGTAGTTAACCTTATTGAGTCGTTTTATAAATTTAAAAACCTTATTAAATCACCCCTAAGTCTCC